>NC_088184.1:15712500-15877500 GCF_028769735.1 Zonotrichia leucophrys gambelii
AGAGGCCCCAGGTCAGAGCCTGGGCTCTGGGAGGGGGTGAGGGGGTCCCTGGGTGTCCCCAGGTGAGCTGTGCCTGTGCTGTGACCTCTGGGGCACGGCAGTGAAAGGGCACAGCAGCCACAGCCACACTGAGATTGTATGAGATGATAAATCACACAGTCCTGCAATGGTTTGGGTTGGAAGGGACCTTGAACACATCCATGGGCAGGGACACCTTCCACTGTGCCAGGCTGCTCCAAACCCCAAGGTCCAGCCTGGCCTTGGGCACTGCCAGGGATCCATGGCAGCCCCAGCTGCTCTGGGCACCTGTGCCAGGGCCTGCCTGCCCTCCCAGGGAGGGATTTCTCCCTAATATCTAATAAGGGGTGGTGGGGAGCATGGCTGTTGTCCTGGCTCTGCCCCTTGTTCTCAGCATGCAGCCAGGCAGGACATGGAGCAGTTCATTAGCAGGGCACTGGAAGGAGCCCTGGCAGTGCCATCCTGGCTGCCTGGGGACAGGGGAGTGCCACCAGCTCTGTGCCAGGCTCTGCGGTGCGTTTCCATCTGTGTCTGGGTGCTGCCCAGGGGTGTGGATGCTGCAGCCCTGGCCAGAGCTGTCCTTGGTGGCAGGGGCAGGGCCAGGCCAGCTCGGTGCCCATCCCTGGGCAGCCCATGGGCAGCTGTGCCATCTGCCTGCTGTCCTTGGTGGCAGGGGCAGGGCCAGGCCAGCTCGGTGCCCATCCCTGCTGTAGCCCATCTGCCTGCCTGAGTCACTCCCGGCTCTGCTGGGCACAGCACTCCCTTCCCACCCAGAGCAGGGCTCAGCTCCTGCTTTTAGAGCTCAGCTGGCTGCCTCGAGAGGCAGTGTTTTTAATGCTCTTCCTCCTTGAAGCAGATCGATATATTTAGGAGGCAGCTGCAGCCCAGCCCAGCGCTGCTCTGCCTGCTCAAGGTGACATTGCCACACGTGGGCTGGCCAGCCCTGCCAGGGCTGCCCTGCACTCAGGGGTGCTCCCGAATCCCCAGGCAGTGAAAAGCTGAATTCCCTGCTCTATCCCCTCAGTGCCAGGTGTTTTACACAATTCCCTGCTCTATCCCCTCAGTGCAGTGTGTTTTACACAATTCCCTGCTCTATCCCATGAGTGCAGTGTGTTTTACACAATTCCCTGCTCTATCCCATGGGTGCAGTGTGTTTTACACAATTCCCTGCTCTATCCCCTCAGTGCAGTGTGTTTTACACAATTCCCTGCTCTATCCCCTCAGTGCCAGTGTTTTACACATTCCGCTCATCCCTCAGTGCCAGGTGTTTTACACAATTCCCTGCTCTATCCCTCAGTGCAGGTGTTTTACACAATCCCTGCTCTATCCTCGTGCCAGTGTTTTACACAATTCCCTGCTCTATCCCCTCAGTGCAGTGTGTTTTACACAATTCCCTGCTCTATCCCCTCAGTGCAGTGTGTTTTACACAATTCCCTGCTCTATCCCGTGAGTGCAGTGTGTTTTACACAATTCCCTGCTCCATCCCATCAGTGCAGTGTGTTTTACACAATTCCCTGCTCTATCCCCTCAGTGCAGTGTGTTTTACACAATTCCCTGCTCCATCCCCTCAGTGCAGTGTGTTTTACACAATTCCCTGCTCTATCCCATCAGTGCCAGGTGTTTTACACAATTCCCTGCTCCATCCCCTCAGTGCAGTGTGTTTTACACAATTCCCTGCTCCATCCCCTCAGTGCAGTGTGTTTTACACAATTCCCTGCTCTATCCCCTCAGTGCAGTGTGTTTTACACAATTCCCTGCTCTATCCCATCAGTGCCAGGTGTTTTACACAATTCCCTGCTCTATCCCCTCAGTGCAGTGTGTTTTACACAATTCCCTGCTCTATCCCATGAGTGCAGTGTGTTTTACACAATTCCCTGCTCCATCCCATCATGCAGTGTATTTTACACAAATTTCCCTGCTCTATCCTCGTGCAGTGTGTTTTACACAATTCCCTGCTTTCCCATCAGTGCCAGGTGTTTTACACAATTCCCTGCTCCATCCCATGAGTGCAGGTGTTTTACACAATTCCCTGCTCATCCATCAGTGCAGTGTGTTTTACACAATTCCCTGCTCTATCCCGTGAGTGCAGTGTGTTTTACACAATTCCCTGCTCTATCCCATCAGTGCAGTGTGTTTTACACAATTCCCTGCTCTATCCCATGGGTGCAGTGTGTTTTACACAGCCCCACTGCCCCTGTGCTGCTGTGCTCCATCCCTGGGGCTGCCCCACAGCTGGTGGGGGCAGCACTGCTGAGCCAAGATCCTCTAGGTGGGCACTGCACCACATTCCTCTAGGTGGGCATTGCCAGCCTGGAAAATGCCCTGGGGATGCTGCCCCCCAGTTTCTCCTCAGCCCTGGTTATGGCAGTGCTCCAGCTGCATCTCCCGTGGGCTCCCTGTCCTTCCTTATTTAGGGAGGAAATGAGCAAAGGGGAATTTTTGATTATGCAATGCTGCCAACCTGCAGCTCCTGCAGTGCTCCAGCTTCTGTGTCCTTCCCTCTGAGGGTGGCATGGGGCTGTCACTGGGCTCATGCATGGAGGGCCCATGGCACTGCAGGCCCTTGTCCCCAGCCCCTCTCCAGCTCTCCTGGAGCCCCTTCAGGCTCCAAAAGAGGCTCTGAGGTGCCCTGGAGGCTCCTCCTGTCCAGGTGAGCACTCCCAGCTCTGCCAGCCTGGGGCAGGGCTGGGGGTGTCACAGCCCCTCCTGGGCCTGGCCCAGCCCTGGTGGCCCTGGATGGAGTTTGGTCCCCCTGGGAACTGCTCATGTCTCTGTGCATGCCCTGACTGGAGCCAGGGAGTGCCAGGGAAATGCCAGCAGGGACCTGCAGAGCAGCTCTCTGGAAATGGCTCCTGTCAGGAAGGGCAAATGTATTCCTGGGAGTGAAAATCCTCTGGTTTGGGGATTCCTCCCTTTGCCTTCTCCGGTGGATGCGTCTGCAGAGCTGCAGTCCCAAGGGCTCAGTGCCTATGGGCTCTGCAGGGACAGCAGCCCCTGGGGAGCACAGGGATGGTGGCTGTGCTCCCTGGAGTGACAGACTGGGGCTGCCAGTCCCCTTGGCTCCTGTTCCTGACCCTGCAGGTTCCCTGCTCTGATCATCCTGCTGCTGACTGCTCCCTTCTTCCCTCCAGGATCGCTTGTACTTTGTGATGGAGTACGTGAATGGTGGGGACCTGATGTACCAGATCCAGCAGGTCGGGAGGTTCAAGGAGCCCCACGCTGTGTGAGTGCAGTGCTTTGGCACCCTGGGGTACCTGTGGGGTGCACTGTGCCACAAACAGAGCCCGGGGCTTTGCAGGGCAGCTCCTGGCAGGAATCAGGGATGGGAAGGTGCAGCAGAGCTCTTTGGTGCTGGTGCTGCTGCCTCCACCTCACCCTTGGGGTGCATTGTATTGTAAGTAATTGAGGGAAATCGATAAATGTGGGTACGTAAAGGCAATAGAAATAGATAAATGTAGGCACATAAAGCACAAGGCAAGGGGTGTGGAGGCTTCCTGGGAGACACCAGGCCCCTGCTCTGCCTGGTCCTTTCCCAGGGCAGGGTTTGGCTGCTCTGCCAGGTGCCCAACCCCAGTGTTAACTCTTGGCTCCTGTTCCTTGAGAGCTGGGCAGAGCAGGATGTGTTCCTGGGAGCCTCCAGGTGCTCACATAAACCCACAAAGTGTGAGCACAGCCTGGTGGGCTGAATGGTGTCTGAGTGCCCTGTGAGACCCAGGGTATGCCCAGGCAGTACCTGCTGGCCCCAGGAGCAGGGATGGCTTTCAGGAATCTACCAGTGCTGCCAGCCTGTCCTGAGGAGCAGCCCTGGGTCCAGCTCCTGCTTGATTTGTGCCACCAGAAGTGCCAGCCCCCAGTGGCATCCCTGCCAGCTCAGGCTGCCTTGGACCCTCCTCTGGAATTTCCCTGCCTTGTCCTTGCTCACACCTGCCTGGCACCTTCCCTTCGCTGCCACTGGGTTGGGAAGGTTTTATTTATCTCCTGTAATTATCAGTTTTAAACCTCCTCTTTCTTCCAGGTTCTACGCAGCAGAAATAGCCATCGGGCTGTTCTTCCTGCAGAGCAAAGGCATCATTTATCGGTAGGTGAGCTCGTTCCTGCCTCCCTCCTTGCCCCAGGCTCCACCCAGGGCAGAGAGCTGCTCCAGGGCCTGTCCCTGCCCGTGCCATGGATGGGGCTGGCAGCTGCCCACAGTGCCATGGCAGCATCCTTAGGGTTGGGAAGGACCTGTGGGATCGCTGGGTGATGCTATGCACATGGTGTGTCCCAAAGGGAGCTGTGGGTGCCCCTGGTCTGGGGGAGGATCCCGCTTTACCCCAGCTCATGGGAAGGCAGCTCTGGCTCTCTCCTGCCCTGTTCCATGTGCTCTCTCCACACAACACAAATGCTCCCTGGCAGCCTGGAGCAGCTCCAAGCCCCGGGTTTGGCTGCAGGGCCCTGCTCTCTTACATTGCCCCTGGAGTCAGCGTGTGCCAGTGGCTTGTTCGAGCTCTGCAGTGCCACCCTGTCACTTCTGCTTCGCCACCGAGGCTTCAGTGCCATCCCCAGTGTGCTGCCAGCAGCCAGAGGTCGCTGCCATGTGCAGCACCAGGCTCACAGGCTGCTGGCTGAGCTCTGAAGGCAGCGCTCACTGCTCCTCCCTGCTGGGAGAGCTCCCAGAGCCCAGGGTGGAGCGCAGCATCCTAATGAGTGTCAGATACCATTAAGTGCTCTGTGAAGGGAGATGCCAGCAGTGCTGCTGGAGTCAGGAGATGCTAGAGATGAAAGAAGTGGAACAAACTTGACGTGAGGGCTGTTTCTTGCCATCAGCTGCTGTGGAGAGATTCTAGGTCTGCTGGTCCCCAGTGGCTCTGCTTCCTTCCTTCCTCACAATCTGAATCCCAGCTCATGTCCGTCTGCCTTTGGCCTGTCAGGGTTCTGAGCACTGACAGGGTAATTAGAAAATACAGCCTTGAACCCAGCCAGAATGTAGAAACTGCACCAGAATACCCAGTGCTTGCTACAGAGATGTCCTTGAGGCTGCAGCATCCACCTCTGGAGGGTGGCTCGAGGCTGGGATTGAGATCCAGGGATCTGTGGTTGGATCCACCTCTACAGCTGGTGCAAAGGAGCAGAGCTGGGGGCTGGTACCACAAACAGGCACTCTGGGGCTGGGCAGCACAGGGAAACAGCTGGTTTGTGTTTCAGGGGGGCAGAGCACAGGTGAGGCAGGGCCTTGTGCTGAGTAGGTGCTTCTCCATCGAGAGAGCTCCAAGTGCACTTTGATTTTCACAGGAGTGAAAGGAAAAAATCAATTAAATCTGTCTGCTGCCAGATGAGCGCTTTCCATCGCACACTTCAAAGAGCTGTGCCCAGCACAGCATTCCTGTGGGTTAACAGCAAAATCAACACTCCATCCTGACAGCCTCTGCCTTATTTTCACTCGTTTCCCCAAACATTTTCCCACAAAGGGTTTGGGCGTGAGCCGGGGCAGGGCTCACCCTGTGCCCTGTGTCACGGTCTGCTGTGCCCTGCAGGGACCTGAAGCTGGACAATGTGATGCTGGACAGCGAGGGGCACATCAAGATCGCCGACTTTGGCATGTGCAAGGAGAACATCTGGGATGGGGTCACCACCAAGACCTTCTGTGGCACCCCCGACTACATCGCGCCCGAGGTAGGGACAGAACTGACCCCTGTGATCCCTGTGCTCCCTCCTGGCTTTGGGCAGCTCTGCAGCTGAAACAGGGGTTCAGGAATTCACTAAATTCACCATCCCTGTGCTCCCTCCTGGCTTTGGGCAGCTCTGCAGCTGAAACAGGGGTTCAGGAATTCACTAAATTCACCATCCCTGTGCTCCCTCCTGGCTTTGGGCAGCTCTGCAGCTGAAACAGGGGTTCAGGAATTCACTAAATTCACCATCCCTTTGCTCCCTCCCATGGGGTGACCTGACCTGGCTTTGGGCACTTCTCCAGCTAAAACTGAGATTCAGGAGTCTGCCATCCCTGTGCTCCCTGCCATGGGGTGACCTGGCTTTGGGCACTCCTCCAGCTGAAACAGGGGCATTCAGGAATCCACCATCAGCCTGCAAAGTTCATGCCCTCAGCACTGTGCATCCCCACATGCCCCCAAGGGAGCAGGGATGCTGATCTGCCTCCCTGTGGTGCTGTGTGCTGCTTCCACCTCCAAGAGCAGCACGTCCTCATGCTGCTCTCCCTGCAGGGTGATTTCCTCACTGGGGTTTCCCTGTGTCCATCCTGCTGCCAGCTCTGAGCCTGCTCTGGCCTTGCCATGCTCAGACCCACTGCAGGTTGCTCCTCACTCACTCCTGGAAATGGCAAAGCCAGGGCTCAGCTCTGCCCCTCACTGTGTGTGATAGAAGCTTCCAGCACAACATGACCAGTGAGAAACAGGGAATTATCAGTGGATAATATTTCCATGTGGAGGGGAAATCCTTGGATCTCTCCAGCTCACTGTTTGCAGTGAGAGGCTGTGTCTGATGGGGAGAGGCTCCCATCCATGGCTCTAGATCCCCACCATATGAATTTGCATTTGGTTATTACTGGTGTGATAGAGTCACACATGACACTTCCATGAAGTGCCGTATGGGCACAGTTTAATCCAGACTTGTGAAATTCAGAGGAGTAATTACTCCCAAATGTCTGTTCCCTTCACTTAAAAGTATCTCTCCAAACTCTTGTCACTCTGCTGAATTTGCAATGATGAAGTCAGTATTTATTCATTTAGATGTTTCAGAGAGAGAGATTCTCTTTGCTGGGACATCAGTGCTCTTGTGTGCTGAACCACATTGTGTTTGCTGCTCCCAGTGAGGTTTCCCATTCCTGGATCCATCCCTCATCCCACCAGGATTAATTCTGGTGCTGCTGGTGCAGAGCTGGTGACTGTGGGTGATTAATGCTCCTTCACAGCAGGACAAGTGGCCAGCTCTCCCTGTGTTTGCCCAAGTGTTTTCACTTTAACTCTTATTTTCTTCTCCTTGCTCTAATTTGTCTTTTTCCAAAAGCAGAACAGCAAATGGGAAATTAGGATGCAAATTGCTTTGGCACCCAGGAATGGCCCTGTCACCTGCAGGGCTGTGACCTTCCCACTCCAGCAGTGGGGGACAGCACAGGACAGGGGATTTCTTTCAACTCCTCTTTCCTTTTAAAGGCCTGTGTGGTGTGAACTGTTCCCACCTGAATTTCCCAGGGCACTGTAGAGAGCAAGGGGAGGGTCTGGGGGTCCCTCAGGGGGGGTTCCAGTGCTGAAGTGTGTCCCAGTGAATAACCCTGTCCTTGTGACCAGCTGCAGCTCGGGGTGGCTTTGCCCTGTGTCAGAGCTGGGGGGGTAACACTGCTGTTGCTGCTATTACACTGATATTACACTGATATTACACTGATATTACACTGATATTACACTGATATTACACTGATATTACACTGATATTACACTGATATTACACTGTAATTTTTGTGCTGCTGCCGTTTGCAGATCATTGCCTACCAGCCCTACGGGAAGTCAGTGGATTGGTGGGCGTTTGGAGTGCTGCTCTATGAGATGCTGGCTGGCCAGGTGACTGAGTTGGGCTGCTCTGGGTGGGTTGGGTCCATTGTGAGCACAGGACAGGCTGCTGTGGCATTGCCACACCTGGCACGTGGGTGGGCACCCCCTGAGCTGGGGGTGGCACTGGGCTGGGGATTGCAGTGACAGGACACGTGTCACTGTGGGGCTGGCTCCAGGCCAAGGAGCAGAGCAGCCCCGGGAGCTCTGGGATCCAGGAGGGCCCCTGAAGCTGTGTCTGCTTGGCTCCAGGCCCCCTTTGAGGGAGAAGATGAGGATGAGCTCTTCCAGTCCATCATGGAGCACAATGTCGCCTACCCCAAGTCCATGTCCAAGGAGGCCGTGGCCATCTGCAAAGGGGTAAGGGCAGGGCTGGGGGAGTGTGGGGAGGGACAGCCTGCCCCCCTGGGTCCCAGCCTGCCCCCCCTGGGTCCCAGCCTGCCCCCCTTGGTCCCAGCCTACCCACTGCTCCCACCATGGCCAGGCTCTGGCACTCTTGGGTTCTGGTGTGCCCTGGTGCCTGTGCCTGCCAGGACTAAAGCCACAAGTTGTGCCACTGTGTGTGTGTGTCCTAAACCAGGTTAAAATGACACCTGCATCCTCCCTGTGCCCCTGCACTGAGCAGAGATACAGCTGGGACTGGGGCTGGCCTGGGAGAGCTGGGCTGCTGGCTGGAGGGTGGGAAGGGAGGGCTCCTGCAGTGAGGACAGGGCAGCTCTGAGAGCTTTGCCTGAAGTGAAAACTGATGCTCAGGGAAAATGGATGTGATTCCCAAACAGTTTGCTTAAGATGAGAGACAAAACCTTCATCCTCCCACTTAGCTGTGATAAGTTGCCCTTCAGGACAACCCGAAGCTCTGCTGGTGTCTCCATGAGGTCAGGGCAGCATTTTCATTATCCTGCCTCTTAATTTGCAGTGAAGCTCTGCCTTGCCCAGCATAACAAGCTGGGCTCTCCATGGACTGGGCCTAGGCCTGGCTTAATTGCAGCCTGAGTTAATTTGGGATGTGATGGATAAAGGCTGGCGGGGTCCTGGTGCTGTTCTGTGTGCCTGGGACTGAGCCTCATCTCACCCCCCAGTGCCACACTGCTATAAATAAGTGTTTGTGTAGGAATTTAAGAAATGTTTGCTTATAATAGTTAATATTGAAAATATCTGAATGTTCTGTGTCTCAAAATAGTGTTTCTATCTCCAAATGACACATCCTGCGCTTCTCGCTCCCACTGCGGCATTTCAGAGCCTCTTGCTGGCGTTGCCAGGATTCTGAGCAGCTGCTAAAGAGGAACGTTCCCTTGTCCCGTGGGGAAAAGCTGCTGCAGGAGCTCCCACCTGGAATGGGGCACGGGGAGGGGGTGCTGCCCTGCCACAGCCAGCAGGAAAATCAAATCCTTCATTCAGAAACCACTGGGTGGCTGGAGGGGCATTCCCACCGAGGCTGTCACCATCTGCCATCCTCTTGCTGGTGCTGTTTGGGATGGACAGGGAAAATCCAGAGCGTTCCTGGCCAGGCAGGGGCTGGGGCACACTCAGTGCTGCCGAGCAGCCCTGGGCTGGAGCAGGGCCAGGCTCAGGATGGCTGTGTGTGCTGCTGCACCAGGCACGGGCTGGGAGCTGTGAATCACCGAGCAGGGACTGCCCAGCCTGCAGGGCCTGCCAGCCCCTCGCTGCCTCTGGAAGGGCTTTCCAGGGAGATGCTGCTGCCTCGGGAAGCTGCTCTCCATCACTCCTCCAGCTGCAGATGCTGTCCCAGCTGGAGCAGGGATGTGCTGCTGTTTGCTCACAGAGCAGTCGGTGGCTCTGCTCTCTCCTTGTATTTGTTGGAGTTTTTGTCATTTCAGGGTTTTAGTTTGGGGTTTTTCCCAGGGTTTCCCTTGCTTTCAGAGCCCTGTTGCAGTTAAAGGTGGGCTCTCCTGAGCAGGTTTGTTCTGTGCCCTGGGGTGGCAGGGCTGACCTGTATCCAGTGGTGGGGGTCTCACAGCCCCCAGCCCTGGCACACAGAGCCAGGCTTGCTGCAGCCCTGGCATCAGGGTGAACTGCCCTGATTTAATAAAGCAGTGTTTTGTTGGGAGCACAAAGCTCATATTCTCCATCCTTATCAATGTCTTGTGAATCTCTGGCATCTCCATCTGATCTGTGAGCAGGGCTCAGACCCTGCCCCAGGATATTAATGTGGTACAGCTGCCCGTGGTTCCTGGGGCCCCTTTCCCTTATTGAGCCAGGGAAGAGGAGAAGTTTAGATGATAAACAACATTAATGGGCTGTTTGTGCTATTTTCCCTCCAAATTGAGTCTCTCATTAGAAATCCACCTCATGTCTGCTCCAGGGGTGAGGGGGTTCTGCTCCCAGGGCTGGTGGAAGTTTTGGAGGGCAGATTGTCCATGTCAAAGGGGCAGTGGGGTTTGCAGTTAACCCTGCAGATGCTGAGAAGTTTGTGCCAAGCAAAGGCACCGCTGGGCAGCTCCCCTGCTGCAGGCAGGTGCTGAGGGAGCCCTGCCAGCACCCCGGGGATGTTCCTTGGCAAACCAGTTCCATTCCCAGACGGGAAGGGGATGTGCCCATCCTGCCGGTGCTCGTGTACCTGCCATCTGCACAGTCTGCTCTCATAAAGCACTGTCAGCCTGCCCTGCCCCTGAGTCACTCCAGCTCCTTCCTCAGTGTCCTCCTCTCCTTGGAGCCCCAATGCACCTGCAGGAGGTGGGACCCTGCTCTGAGGTGTCCAGCTGGGGCTCCCAGAGGGGACATTCTGGGGGGCAGAGGGACAGGTGTGACTGTGTCCTGCCTCCTGTCCCCAGCTGATGACCAAGCACCCTGCCAAGCGCCTGGGCTGCGGCCCCGAGGGGGAGCGGGACATCAAGGAGCACGCCTTCTTCCGCTACATCGACTGGGACAAGCTGGAGCGCAAGGAGATCCAGCCCCCCTTCAAGCCAAAGGCTGTAAGTGTGCTGGGCCCCCCTGGCCAACTGCTGGGCAACCACTGTCCCACTGCCACCCCTGTCCCACTGCCAGGTGCCCTCCCATGTCCCACTGCTGGATCCTTCACTGTCCCACTGCTGGATCCTTCACTGTCCCACTGCCAGGTGCCCTCCCATGTCCCACTGCTGTGTCCCCCACTGTCCCACTGCTGGGTGCCCTCCCATGTCCCACTGCTGGGTCCTTCACTGTCCCACTGCTGGGTCCCCTCACTGTCCCACTGCCAGGTCCCCCCCTGTCCCACTGCTGGGTCCCCCCACTGAGCCCCAGTGTGGTGTCCCTGCCCATGGTGCTGCTCTGTGCCCCAAACTCTGCATGGCCCCGTGTTGTCCCTTTGCTCTCCCTGCCCTTATGTACACGCAGGAGCAGGGATGTCCCTCCCTGGATTTCCATTTCTCTCTGTCCCTGGGGACTGGCAGGGTCACAGCAGAGTCTCTGTGGGGCTCCAGGTCCTCAAGGCTTGGATTGTTCTCGTGCCTGCCCCAGGTGCTGTTGGCTGCAGTGCCCCAGCTGGGCTCTGCTGTTTCACAGAGCTGGATCCCCACTGGATCTGCTCTCATGGCTGGTATTTGTGGTCAGTGTGGGGACATTAATCCTGAATCCATCCTCCCAGGCCAGCTCAGAGCTCAGGAATGCTCTGTGTGCTCACCTGCAGCCTCCCTGTCCCTCTGCCCTTAACAGCCTTCTGCACCTCTGCTTTTCCTCTGCTTTACAGCTACCCTGCTCCTTTGAGGGCTTGGAAAAACTCTGCTTTCAGGGAGAACATGGAGTGGGAGCTCCTTTGGTGGAGGGTGCTGGGTGCCTTTAGCTCTGCTCTCTCTCTGTGCCTCTCTGCTCCCGCAGGATTTTCCCTCCCACAGCTCCTTTCCTGATCCAACTGGGATGGAACCCCCCTGTGGTGGCTGGGCAGGGGTGCTGGCCTGGAGAGCTGCCCCTTGCCCTGTGTTTGGGGCTGGTGTTTGCATTTCAGGCAGACGTTCTTCCCCAGGCTCAGTGCTGGCAGTGGAGCCTCTGCAGGGAGCTCATGGGTGCTGTCCTTGGCTGGGAGCTGCACTCACAGTGTGGGCTGTGCCCCCTCAGAGGGCAACGTGCTGCTCTCCCTCCTGCCGGGGACTGGGGGGATGCAGGATGGGCAGCACAGGGGTCTGGGGCTGCCTGCCTTGCCCTGGAGGGGAGGGAGCCTTCAGGGCATGGAGCCTGCAGGAGCAGCATCACTGGGAGAGCTGCGCCTTTGATAGCGAGCTATCAGCAGTGTGGAGGTGCTTGGGGCTGTCTGTGCCCCCCTGATTCACTGTCTGGGGCTGAGATCTGACCCTTGTGCCAGAGCAGCATCACTGGGAAAGCTGTAACTCTGATATCGAGTTATCAGCTGTGTGGAAGTGTTTTGGGATGTCTGTGCCCCGATGATTTGCTGTCTGGGGCTGAGATCTGACCCTTGTGCCAGGGATGCTGAGGTACAAGGAGGGATCCCTGAGCTCCAGCTGTGGAGGGGTCCTGGTCCACACCTGGATTCACTGAAGGGGCACCATGGGGTCATTCTGCACAAGTCCCTGTGTCCTGAATCCACAGCTGCTGCCATCTCCCACCTCTGTGCCCATTTCCCAGTGACGCTGCTGCTGCTGCTGTGTCCCCTCCTGCCATCTCTCTCTTCCTTCCCAGTGTCACTGCCTGCCCTGGGCAGGCCCACAGCATTGGTGCTTTACACTGAAAAACCACTGAATTCCAACAAAAGCCCTTTCTTACTGCTCTGCTGCTTTAAACTGTGCAAATTCTGTCCTGTTTTAGATGTCTCCTTCCTCCAGAAATCCCTGTGACACCAGCCCTGGTGTAAGCTGCCGGCTGTCGCTTCCTCTGGCGGCTGGCACCCGGAAAATTCCCTGTGTGATAGGACAGGGAGATTAACTGCAGCTGATTTGGGATTTAGGGAGGATTAAGACAACTCAGGTACCTGCTGATAGCTGATATTTCTCCTGCAGTGCTGGAAAAAGCTCTTTCTTTGGTGCCAGCACAGGGCAGAGCAGCAGGGATGGCAGTGGGGCTTGGGCCCTGCAGGGAGGGTTTGGGGTGACAGGGGTGCCCCAGTGTTTGTGACCTGTGATCATTCTGGTGGCCACACCAGGGCCAAGTGCTGCTGCACACAGGGCTGGTGCTGGCCTGGCTCTTCTCCTTGGCTTGAGTCTATTTTGTTTTCCTTTTATTTTTTCATAGTTAGCGTCTGTAAAGGTCAGGCTGCAGTAATTGTCTGTATCCAGAGCTTCAAAATAAGGAATGAGATGCAAATGAGGGCTGGGAGTGAGCCCCCAGCTGTCCCCAGCCTTGCCCTTCTGCAGGGCATGCTCAGCCCTGGGGACACAGCCAAGGGGAGCAGAGCCCCATCCAGGTTGTGTCCAGGTTTGCTTTGCCCCTCAGAGTTCATGTCTGATGTGAGCTGGGAGCTCCCCAGCCCCTCCTGGTCCCACAGAGCCCCCTTTGCTCTGTGTCCCTGCAGCAGCAGCCCCAGCTCCTCTGGGCACATCCCTGGGGCCCCTCTGCAGTTTGGGGTGGGGGCTCAGGGGGTCCTGGGGGGCTCTCAGTGCTGCCCAGCGCTGCTGCCGTGGATCCCTCCCCAAAGCTCCATCATTTCCCACTGACAGCAGTGGATGGAGGCTCCTGGCCGCAGCTCAGAGCCAATTCCTCAATTCCCAGGAGCTCCTGTGTTGCTTTGTGCTTGATTAACCTTTATCACAGAGTCAGGAACAAGACAGATCAGGGGCTGGCTTGTCTTTGGTGGTTCTGACGTGGGGCTCTGCTTGGCTGCTCCCTGCTCTGGCTGGTGCATAACAATTCCTTTCCTGGGTCTGCAGCTACCCTGGGAGTGTGTTTACACTTCCCTGCTCTCCCTGTCTCTCGTTGAGATAATTATTGTTTTTGGTATCTAATTACTCCTTTACTTTACATAAAGCCTAGTGATTTGAAAAGTCTCATTTTGAAAGCACTGAAATCACACAGCAGAGCCCAGGATTATTCACAACAGCACGGGGGGTTAAAAAAATGGCTTTTAATCTAATAATTTTTAATTGCATAAATTAATTTCCCCCTAACTGCTCGGAGTTAATTAATGCTGAAAGGCCACTTACAGACCTGGATGTGTAAGAACACCAATTCCATGCACGGGGGTTTGTAGCCTTAGTTCAGCCTGTGCAGGGTGAGTTCTGATGTTTGCACAAGTGATTTCCTAATTAGATGGGATTTAAGGATTGAGGGGCTGACATTGGGCAGGTGGATGTGCTGAGGTTAAACACCTCAGGTAATCCAGCCAGGGTTTGCTCTGGGAGACCCAGGGCCCTGCAAAGGCTTTGGGATTTCTCCACCCTCTGTTTTCAGTGCAGAAATTTGGCTTTTCCCTGGCAGAGGGATGGTCCCACACCAGGAGCCTTGCAGAGGATGAGCAGCAGGGAGAAAGGGATGAGCTGCAGCATCCCAAACTGAGCCAGACACAGTGAAAGGCACCCCTGACCAGCACAGGCACCCCCAGTGTGGCCCCAGGGTTTTGCTGTGACCCAAACTCCCCTACATGGGACTGCCAGGAGAGCCCTGGTCCTGCCCAGGGTGCAGCGGGGAGCCAGAGCAGCCCCAGGAAGGTCAGGCTTGCCCAGGAGGTGCCTGCAAAGCCAGTGAGATTGTGGCTGTGCCACAATTTGGGACCAAACCCTGGGAAATCCAGGGTGTGAGCACCTCCCCTTGGCATGGAGTGAGGGTGGGAGGCAGCAGCAGCCTCTGCTCCTGGTGGTCCTTGACTGCATCCCAGGGATCAATGGCAAATATTTTATTGTGCCTTTTGTCTCTATTTGAAACCAAGCAGGGAGGTGATTAAATACAAGGCCATCTTTGGAGCTGACAGGTTTATTTCTGCAGCTCAGGAGGAAAAGCCATTCTGTGCTGGCTATAAATATTGGGCAGGACACACCGGGATTTATGTAAGATAAATTCCCAGCCTCCCCCTTCCTCCAGGCTGGATGGAGTGATGCCTGTACGTTAATGCCACACTAAAATGAGCACAATTTCTCACTAGATGGCTTTAGATAAATGTAAAATTTCATATGGCATCTGTGTCCACTGAGCAGGAGCTCGGTTTGGGAAGCTGTAAGGAAGGTGCCCGTGCAGACAGTGACCTTTCCTGCCTGGAGCAGTGGGATTGAGCAGCAGGACCCTCCCTGCTCCCCTCACCTGGCTGGGCCAGACCTGGGGCCTGGCACTCCCCTCCTCCAGGGCTGGGGATGTGCCCTCCAGAAACTCAAAGGCAGTTTCCAACTTTAGGTATTGAATTTACCCATCCATTTTATCTGCATCCAAACAGAAATCCCATAAATTCCACACAGCAGGGCAGGAAATACCATGGGTAGATGCAACTTTTCAAATTTTCCATCCACATATTCTTCCCTCATCGCGTGATAGTGAGAAATCCTCGCTTGCCAATATGCATATTGAAATATATTTGTGCTTCCTATTCCAATAACTGGCAGCCTCTCATCAGGATTAATTTTTCAATCCTTCTGAGGGGGTTGCTGGTTTGATTTTATTTTATTTTTATTTTTTTCCTAAGGCAGCAGATTTCTCTGTAGCCACAAGGCAAAGGCAGGGCTGTCAGACACAGCACGTGGGCTGCCCTGCCTGTCTGCACTGGGGCTGCCTGGGGATGGCAATGGGGCAGGGGGCCCTGGGGGGCTCTGGGTGTGCGCTGAGCTCTGCTGGGTCCAGCCCTGCTCAGCTCAGGCCTTGAGGAGCAGGAGTTTAACCAAGACTAGAGATGTGAAGATGTGGTGCTACCAAGGCAAGGGTACCATGGTTTCAATGCTGGAGGGGCTGGAGCTGGGGTTAAATCCACTCAAACATTGTCCCTGGGCTTTGTGTAGAGGTTTGAGGAGAGCAGGGGTCTCACTTGGTGCTATAAGGAGCTGCCAAAGGAGCAGCCCATCTGAGGCTGATGGATATTCATGTTGTCTTCCCTGAAAGCTCTGAGCAGAGGAAGGAATTGGGAAACATCGACTTCTGCGTGTATTTGTCATTAATATTTTATTACATTTAGTCTGATGTTTATTAAAAATGCAAATCTGTTTACTTAACAAATGCAAGTTAAATGCCCAGGAAAAATTGTGGCAGCGCTTGGAGCGTGTGTTCTCCTTGGGGAACTGGGAGAGAGGCCTGGGGGAACTGGGAGCTGTTCCTGGAGCACTGGGAGCTGCTGCCTGAGCTGTGTGTGACAGGAGGGACAGTGGCCAGCTCTGTGCCATCCATAGGGATGTGACACGGGGGTGACAGGCAGCGATGGAGCCTGGTTTGTGGCCATGGGGATGTGACACAGGGGTGACAGGCAGGGATGGAGCCTGGTCTGTGGCTGTGCAGTGACCTGGCATCCACCTGATCCCAGCTGCTGCTCTTGTTATTCCCTTAAATCAGGGTTTGCAGCCTGGGAAGCTGCACCACCCTTGTTCTGATTGCTAAGGAAATTAAATCAGGTTTCGGCACCACTGGGGCCATAAGGCTGTGGACTATTGTGGTCTGACTGGACAGTAGGGCAGGGACAGCCCTGGGAATCAGAACCAGGGAATCCCAACCTGGTTTGGGTTGGAAAGGACCTTAAATCCCACTCTGCCATGGCAGGGACACCTTCCCCTGCCCCAGGCTGCTCCAAGCCCTGTCCAGCCTGGCTGGGATGGGTTCTCTCCTCTCCTCAAGCAGGAGGAAACCTCTGAGCAGTCCAGCCTCGATGGGAACCCCCTGCTCTGGAAACCCCTTGGGCAGGGGGGATGCCCGTGTGGGCACTGCCCTGTGAGCAGGTGCCAGGTGTGTGTGGGCAGGAGCACCGTGAGCCACCACAGCCCATCTCATTCCTGCTGCATTCATTCCATGGCACAGCGGGGTTAGCCGGCCCTGGCCGTGCCGTGCCGTGCCATGCCGTGCCGTGCCGTGCCATGCCTCCATGACTACCCAGGTGTGCTCTGCCCCTTTCCCCGCCCGCCCCACCTTCCCGCCCCACCCACCTCCGTTCTTTTCTCCTCCCCTAGTGCGGACGCAATGCTGAAAACTTCGACCGGTTTTTCACCCGGCACCCGCCCGTGCTAACTCCTCCCGACCAGGAAGTCGTCGGGAACATTGACCAGTCAGAATTCGAAGGATTTTCCTTTGTTAACTCAGAGTTTTCTAAGCCTCAAGCCAAGAGCTAAGCTGCTGTGCAGATCTCATCCCCGCGTCTGTCATCGGGTCCCAGCTGCCGTTGTGGTGACACATTCCATTGCAGAACTCGCATCCATGGGCTTGCTTTAGTTCCTTACTAGAGTGACCATGTCTCAAGTGTCTTCCTGTTATCTGGGGTGTCGCTGGAGGGAAGTGATGTGCAAGAAATGCTGCAAATGGGCTTTTGTAACGTTTTGTTTGGAGAAAATGCAAACAGCTCAGTGGGTGACAACGAAAACGGAGACATGGTGACAACTGGGAGAAATCCCTTCATCATGTGCTTTAATTCCTTGCTCTTTCCTTTTTCTAGTCTTTGAAATAACCATGAAAATTTAATATTTAGCCTTCTCAGCCTTAGTGGCAAGAAGCGTTTTTAATGAAACCGATCCCCAGAGTCTCTCCTCCCAAAAGCTCAGGAGAGCCAAGGTGCTGGCTCTGGCTCCCTTTTGGCCGTGTCCTGCTGTGTGTCCAGCCCCAGCACAGCTCCCCTTCCCTGCACAGATGCTTTGGGCTGGCTGGGTCCCCAGCAGTGGGATAAGTTATTGGGGAAGGCAGAGCTGCCCTTGGCAGAGATTTCTCCTGATTGTGCAGCTTCTAAGTAGCATTTTTTAAAATCAAAGCGAACATCCTGTGGTAAATGGGAAATTTGGAAGAGCTGCCTTTGAACCCTTGGTCACCCTAGTAAACAACACCAACATCCATTCCATAGCTAAGCTTTTTCTTCTTCTCAAATGCCAAAGCCATTGATGGAGTTTGTTACCTGTGCTTTAAATGTGTCAAAAATGGTATTGACCGTAATGGGAGGTACTTAACTCTGACCAGTATTGTGAATTCTGATGAAGGGTGTAAAGAAGCTTGTTTCAACGGGTACTTCTGTCCTTAGAAATGGCCCGAGTTTTGTTTCTGGCATCAAAGGAAACATTTCGAGAAGGGTGAGTTTCTCTTCAAAGGACAACAATCACACTGCTTCCTTTTATACCCTTGCAGGTGTTCGTGGGCTGTCACTGTATCAATCTGCTTGATTTGTAATGTGCCAATTTGTTTTTTTCTGATACCGATGATAAAATAAAAAGAAAGAAAACCCGCCCCAGAAACCTGCCTGTGTTTGGCAATAACAAGATTCTGCAGTTCAGCCAGGTGATTCCTGCCGGCAGCCGGGGCTGGAAGCCGCCCTGGCTGCTGGGGGATGCTGGCTCAGTGGCGGCGGTGGAGCCGCTCCTCGTTCTTCCTCTGTTTGTCCCCAAAATCCGAGCTGGGATGTGCTGGAAGCATCATCTGGGAGGGAGCGACTGCCCACAGCCTCCTGCAGCAGCGCCCACCGCTCTGGGCTCCACGCGGCCGGGGAAGGAGCTGATGTAAGTGGGTGAGCAGGAAGGCCTGTCCAGGGAGAGGATACGGCAGAAAGGACGGTCTGGGCTGAGGACGCAGCAGGAAGGACAGTCCAGGGTGAGAACATGGCAGGAAGGATGGTCCAGGGTCAGCAGGAAGGATGGTCCAAGGTGAGGACACAGCAGGAAGGACGGTCCAGGACTGGCACAGCGCATCCCTGGCATCGCCTCGCACTCCCCGAGCTGCAGAGCCCGGTGTGACTCATCCATCCATCCATCCATCCCTGCCCGCTCTCCCAGGAGCACTCGTTAGAAGCGGTTGGCACTTCCATCTAAAGAGGGATTACAGGCTGCTGTGAACCTCCCTGCTGCCTCTGGGAATCGGCCGCTGCCAAGTTCGGACACTGCAAGGTTGTTCCGAGAGGTCCCGACCATCAGCGGGAGCTGCTGGAGCTCTGCCGTGGAGAGGGGGCTCTGTGGCAGGATCCCCATCCCTGGGCCAGGCAGAGATCCTGCTCCGGGCCAGCCCTACCTGGGCACAGTGCCACGGGCAGAGGGACCCCAGCTGTGCCACACCGCGCCACCACCACACAGTGTCACCAGCATATCGCGCCACCAGCACACCGTGTCACCAGCATATCGCGCCACCAGCACACCGTGTCACCAGCATATCACACCACCAGCACAACGTGCCACTACCACGCCGTGTCACCGCCACGCCACCCCGCTGTGCTCCTGCTGTGCCCCTCGCAACCTCCCAGAGTCAATTTGCCCATCGCTGGAGGCACTGTCAGCCCTGATTTTCCCCTGCGCTCCCCTCTCTCCGTGAGACCCGCACAGCCGTTCCCTGCCTGCTCCCAGAGAGGTTGTTCATCATCTTGACAGAGGCCAAATTGCCACCAGTTCAGGCAGAATTCGAGGTAAGATTCCAGCAAACTCACACTTTGCTGTGCTCAGCCTCCAGCCAAGGCCCCAAGGAGTGGGGGCTGCTGCAGAGGGCAGTGCAGGGGAGTGGGCTGCCCTGAGCCCCCTCCCGGGCTCATTGCAGCCTCTCCCAGAGCTTTCTGCTGCCCAAAAGCAGCAGCAGGAGGTGTTTCCCACTCCAGGGCTCCCAGGCTGAGCACTCCCGAGGGCTGGGGACCACGGTGGCAGCCTGCACCAGTCACATGTGGATGTGTCGTTCCCTTTGCAGCATCCCAAAGCTTTCCTGCTCAGGAGAAGCTCCTGGCTTGGTAGGATAGTGCTGTCCTGGCCCACGATGCTTTGGATGGATGTGGCCTTCAGGAACCATCTCAGCACTCTCCAGGAGCCTTGGACAACTTTCCACAGACAGACCCCGAGCACAGCCACGGCCAGGGAGCACCCTGGGGCACCCTGCTGCCATCGAGGTGGGCTTGTCCTCACATTCCCACTGCTTCACCCTTTGCCTGCAGAACTCTGCACCTGAAGCTGACCCTGTCACCCTGTCTGCTCCCTGTTCCTGCTCTATGCCCCGAATCCACATCTCCTTCCTTCTCTGTGCTGGAGAGAGGAGCCCTGGAGGGACCCTGGTGCCCAGGGCCCGGCTGGGAGCCACAGACACCGGTGCCCTGTGGAGCATCTCCCTGTGCTCACAGCCTGACAGCACAGCCACAGCCTGCCTCACCTCCTGCCTCTTCTGCTTCTCCTCTCTCGGCTCCTCGAGCTCCATCCAGACCTGTTTTCTTCCCACCTCGTCTCTGCTCCATCGTCCTTGGCTTTTCCTGATCTTCCTCCCCGAGGCTGAAGCCATCCTGATGGGATGTCTGCTGGGGCAGTGGAATCTGCAGCACCCCCGAGGTCCTGATGCACTGCTGGCTCATCTCCCAGGGCTCCGTCCAGCTGCAGTGTGGTGCCCCTGGCCTGTCCAGGCTGGCAGGAAGACCTGGCTCTGTGTCCTGGCCGTGCTCCTGCTCGAGGATGAAGGTGCCCCAGTGGGCCAGGAGGGGCTGCAGGGGGGACACAGCATCTGTCCTGCCAGGTCCTTCCCCAGCACAGCAGTGGGAGCTCAGCCATGGGGGTGGGATGGGGTGCAGCACCTGCAGGACCCCCACAGTCACTTTCCTCAGTTCAAGCTGGCAGATTCATCCAGGGTTGGAAATCCTGGTGCAGCAGAGCCCAGCGAGGGCCTGGCATGGTGAGGCCGCACTTCAAAGGCAAAGTCTGGGAAAAACAGAAAACAAATACAGTTTGTGCAAGGCTGGCAGGGTCCTACCTGTATCACAGCAGGGGAAGGTGACCTCCAGCAGGGAGCTGGGGTCTCTCCTGTGTAGGGACATGGAAGAAGGGCTGGAGAAGCCTTTTGTCCCTGGTGGCTTTGGTAACGAGCAGAGCAGAGCCAGTTCCTGGCTGCCAGTGTCCCTCCACCACCGGTCACTGTGGGTGAAGGGCCTGGGGTGCTTGTGCTGTACCCTCAGTGCTCAGTCACCCTCCAGCCATGGCTGTGTCCCCTCCCACAGCAGGACAGCCCCGAGGCAGGCGCTCTGGGATCTGCAGGGTTTGGAGGAGCAGCCCACGCGCTCCCGGCGCTGGCTCCGCAGTGCTGATAACAGGTTCCCAGTGCTAATCCTGACACTAACGTCCTTTCTTTCCCTTTTTTGGCTTGGGTGTAGCTGCAAAGTTGTTCTCCTTAAGAAATTGCAAGGAGAAAATGTTGCATATGTGGAATTTTCCTTCTGAGAGGTTTTGAAGTGCTGTGTGTTTTCTCTCTGTACAACCCTGGAGCAAATCACATCCTCCATCAATGAACCAGTGTTGCTTAACACCATATCACGGCATCATTCAAAAATCAAGCTTAAAGCAGAAAGAGCTCTTACAGCTGATTATTTTGTGCAGATTTTGACATGGTAGTGACTGTTGCTGCCATTTCGAGGCATGTTGCTTCCTCCAGGCTCCTTCCTCCTGTGCAGTGCCGAGCTCTGGTTGCAGTGGGGGTTCTGCATGCTCAGATCTGCTCCGTGCTCTCTCTCTCCCTCAGCAAACAGGGCAGGAGGGATGCTCCCGTCCCACCACGGCTCTCACCGGTCCCTCTGTGTCCTGCTCGTGGGTCTCAGGCGTGTTAAACTGGTGTTCTCCTCTTCCTGCTGCTGGTGGGGGGCTGCTTCTGTTCTACAGGGCTGTGAGCTCCTGCTCGGGGGCAGCTTGAGAAACAGCGTGGAGTGTGGAGTGCTGGGACAGTGCAGCTCCCTGGGGACAGCCCCGGTGCTGTCCCCTCTGGTGGTGCTGTCCCCTCTGGTGGCTCGCTCCTTCCCCACTTTAACTCTGTGCTTTCCGTTTAACAGAAGGACAAACGCGACACTTCCAACTTCGACAAAGAGTTCACCCGGCAGCCGGTGGAGCTGACGCCCACGGACAAACTCTTCATCATGAACTTGGACCAGAACGAGTTTGCTGGCTTCTCCTACACCAACCCCGAGTTTGTCATTAACGTGTAGTCGCGGCGCAGCCCTGTCCTCGCTGTCCCTCGCCAGGTGGCCCTGTACATAGGACACTAGTCTTCCGGGATTAGCAGTGCAGACACACGTCCCCTCCCGCCCAACACGCCGGCCGCTTCTCCCCGGAGCCTCTCCGTGTCCGTGCCACTCGCTAGCTTGGCTTCCCTAGCCGGAGTGTCCGGGGTGCCAGTTACCGGTCAGTGATACTTCTAGGAACTATAGTTGGTGGTGACTAATAGAGTTTTTAAACAGAAATATACCAAACCGCTACGGTCTCTGTAATTTTCGCAGCGGGACGCTGAGATCCCGGTGGCCCAGCTAGTCCCAAAGCGTTGCTGTGGAATGCTAAGCATGGTTGATCGCTTAAAGCGTTGTGCTGAAGCTTGCGATGAGTGTGAGCTTGTCTTAGAGGAGCCTTTTGTTCAAGACATGGATATATTTGATCAGTGTGGAAAAATCTGCTTCTAGACCTCTATTTCCCAATGCATTGTCCATAGGGTCAGCCCAGCTCCCACCACCTGCCTTCCCTGCCTCGGGCATCGCGACTCCCAACCACTCCCGTGCCAGTTCTTGTAAATCAGAGCAAACCTTTTTCTAAGTGAGAGGTGGGGGGTTTTTGTAACATCTGGAACAGTTTGCAGTTTTGATACGCTCTGTCAGCACTCGCATAAATCTTTCACAGACGCTGTTGAGATGTAACAGCTCTGTAAAGGATATTAATATTCTGCCAAAACAAAACACATTTATATTCTTGGTTTACAATTTACCAACTGAAAACACGCCCAAGACCAAAGGGCTGCACTGAGGGCTATTTATAACGGAAACTTTTCTACTTTCCACCCTCTGCTATTCTCTTCCAGGCTCCAAACCCATGGATTTCACAGACATCTTGATTTCCCTGATTCCCACCAAATTCCTGGGGGTTTTAGTCAGTAATAATTTTTTTAAAAAAAAAATTCTGAGTGAGAAGAGACAATTCCAGCAGCTGCTTGTGAGGCAGAGCCGTGGCGTGCGGGAGGGCAGGGGCAGGAAGGAGGGAGCAAGGACAGGAGGGAGAAGGGTGGGCAGGGGTGGGCAGGAGAGACGGGGCAGGGAGAGGTGGGCAGGAATGGGCAGGAACAGGGAGACAGGGAGAAGAGAGCAGGAATGGGCAGGAGCAGGCAGGAGCAGGGAGAGGAGGGCAGGAACAGGCAGGAGCAGGGAGAGGAGGGCAGAGACAGGGAGAAGAGAGCAAGAATGGGCAGGAACAGGCAGGAGCAGGGAGAGGAGGGCAGGAATGGGCAGGAACAGGGAGACAGGGAGAAGAGAGCAGGAATGGGCAGGAGCAGGCAGGAACAGACAGAGGAGGGCAGGAGAAGGAAGAGGAGGGCAGGAACAGGCAGGAGCAGGAGAGGAGGGCAGAGACAGGAGAAGAGAGCAGGAATGGGCAGGAACAGGCAGGAGCAGGGAGAGGAGGGCAGAAGCAGGGCAGGCAGAGGAGGGCCAGGCAGGAGAACAGGAGAGAGGTAGGAGCAGTCAGGAACAGGCAGGAACAGGAAGAGAAGGGCAGGAGCAGGGAGAGGAGGGCAGGAACAGAGAGAAGAGGGCGGGCAGAGGAGGGCCGGAGCAGGCAGGAACAGGGAGAAGAGAGTAGGAGCAGACAGGAACAGACAGGAAGAGAGAGAGGAGGACAGGAGCAGTCAGGAACAGGCAGAGGAGGGCAGGAACAGGCGGGAACAGGGAGAGGAGAGTAGAAGCGGGCAGGAACAGGAAGAGAAGGGCAGGAGCAGGCAGAGGAGGGCAGGAACAGGCGGGCACTGCCCATCGGTGGCCAGCCAGTGGGTGAGCCTGGCTGACTGTTGGGTTGGCAGAGGCTGGGCCCCAGGTGAGCATCCCCCAGGCCCTGTCACCCCGCTCCCCTCACGGCCCAGAGTGGTTTGCAGAACCCCAGGAGGGTTTTCTGAGCCAGCCCTGGTTCTGCTGGATGCAGCCATTCCTCCAGGCCCCAGGGAAATGGGGGGGATTTTATCAATCATGAGGAATTCTACAGAGGAAATTCTAGTTTGTAGATCTTTTATAAACATGAAACTCGAGCTTTGGAAATTATTTTTTTCTTTTAATGATTCCTTGCGAACTAGAGGCTGCCAGCAGCTGAGGCGCTGTCAGGGGATGAGTGTCCCCTCCCTGTCACCCAGCCACGGGCACTGTCCTGGGCCTGCTGGGGGTGAGGGCTGAGCCCGTGGCCTCGGGTCCTGCCCTGGGCTGGAGGAACCCAAACCAAACCCAGAAAAACTGCAAATTGTGCCAGATCCAGGAGGGGGTTCACGAGGGGCTCTGCAGCAGGCGAGGCCCAGGGGTCGGGGCTGGGGGCTGCTGGGGGCTCCCTGAGCCTGGCACACCCTGAGGACATGGGCCATCCTCTGCAGAGCACAGCTGCATCAGAGCATGTGTGTTCCTGTGACTCCAAACCTGCTGCTGCAGAATCTGTATCACTTCAGTGGTCAGTGTTTTCCATTTCCATACCTTTGGCTCTGAGGGTGCCCCCGGGATGTGCTGGGAGGTCTCGGGGCTGAGGGGCACAGTGCAGGAGCAGCTGAGGGGCAGTCCCACCTTTCTGTCTGGAGCTGCTGTGTCTGTGCTGGGGTGACACTGGTGCATGGAGCAGGCGCTGCTGGACGCTGAGCAGAGCAGGTGGCTCTGAGGGGACCTGCAGGGGAGCTGGGACGTGGCACCAGGGAGGTGGCACCAGGGAGGTGGCACCAGGGAGGTGGCACCAGGCAGCTTTGGAGGCAGTTTGGGATTGAGATCCACGCTCCAGGGCGAGCTGGGCCAGTGCCAGGTCCCCTTCTCAGGACTCATACCTTGAGCATTCCTGACCCTGTTCGTTCTGCTGCTTGCCACAGTTATTGCAAGACTTCCAGATGTCCTGTATCTTCTGTGGGGGGATGTACAGTGGGATGTGCTGGCCCTGCACAGGCACTCAGATCTGTGTGAACTACTCCAAGGAAGGGCAGAGTGACAGGGCTTGAGTCACTCTTTATGTCATTTGATGATTTAATCCTCACTGTTGGATGGGGAAGGCAGAGCTCTGGGAGGATGCTCAGAGCCTCAGGAGAGCCCAGGTGCCCAGGTGTGTGGAGACAGCCCAAGAAATCCCTACCTGGAGCTGCTGGGGATGCAGGAGAGGGGGATTCAGTGGGATGGCAGGGGAGGGGGCCTCAGCTCTGCATTCAGTGGGATGGCAGGGGGTCCCCTGTGGCACAGGGGCACCCAGAGCCCGGGGGAGGGCAGAGGAGGGCTGAGTTGGCAGGACATGCACAGGATGGCACATGCTGGCTCTGTCCCACGTGGATTACACCCCAGTGCTACAGGTAAGTGGGCCCAGGCTCTCCCTGGGACAGGGTGGATCAGAGAGCTGCCCCTGGGCTGTGCTGAGCCCTTGGCTGCTGCTCTGGGGCAGCTCCAGCTCCTGCCCTGCTCCCAGTGCAGCTCCACTGGTTCTGGCTGGGAGCTGCTGCTGCTGCTGCTGCTGTGCCTGTGTGCCCTGCCGGGGCTCTGAGCAGCCTGCTCGTCATGAGAGCACCACCAAAGCAGCTATCGATTGATTAATCCATTTAATGAATGAATAAATGGGGGTTTGTGCAGTGGCCAGCCCAGGCAGCAGAGGGAGGTGAGTGCAGGGCAGTGCTGTGCTCCGGTGGTTGTGGGTCCCAGAGCTGTGACCCCGGGAGGAGCCGAGGGGATTGGGGCACAGGACACGGATGGGCTGTGCCAGAGGCTGGGATGGCACCTGCAGGGTGGGATTGCACCTGGGATTGCTGGGATGGCACCTGCAGGGTGCCCACACCTGGGGCAGGAGCAGCTGTGTGAGCACAGCCTCTGCTCCATGCATGGGAGTGTCACCTGAGCTCTTTGTTTCTGATCACATTCAAAGTGGCAATTAAAACAAGGAGGG
Organism: Zonotrichia leucophrys gambelii; assembly: GCF_028769735.1. NCBI lineage: Eukaryota > Metazoa > Chordata > Aves > Passeriformes > Passerellidae > Zonotrichia > Zonotrichia leucophrys. Next base: position 15,737,951 of record NC_088184.1, read on the forward strand.
AAAAAAAATTTAAAAATAATAAAAAAAGAGAAAATGTTTATTGTTGATGAGTTTGTGTTTGTGAATTTGATTTCACCTGCAAGTATTTGATGACTTTTCTACATCCTAGACTACCTGCTGTGTGTTGTCAAACAGTTCTCATGAAGACCTCCTTTTAGATGGGCATATACTCTTGATTCAATTTGCTGCATGTATGAAAAAATAAAATATTTAATTTTAAAGAACCCCTGAGAGCTTGGCTTCCTTTGCCCGCCACCCGGGGTCTGTGGGGTTGGGGTGTCTTGAGGGGCCGCACAGCAGGAAATGCCGGGAATTTTCAGGGGTTCGGTCAAAAACCTGCGCAGCTGTGCGGCCAGAGCGGTCAGTGAGCGCAGCTGCCCCAAAGAGGAGGCGGCACCGAAAGGGGCACGGAGGGGACAGAGGGTTAATTGTCAGTTAATTGCCCGCTGATGAGTTACTAAAGCTGCCGGAGAGGCTCCCCCAGAGCAGCAGCTGCAGCCCCTGGAGCCGGGCGGGGCTGGGGGCACCGGGCAGGGCTGGGGGCACCGGGCAGGGCTGGGGGCACCGGGCGGCTGCAGCGCTGGGCTCTGGGCAGGGGGGTCGGGACCCTCCGGAATCCCCTGGTACCCGCAGGGGCTCCGGGGGCTGTGGGGGCTCCTGGCCCGGTGCACCCCCAGTCTCTGCCCAGCCCCGCAGAGCCTGCACGTCCCTGCCCGTCTCCATCGAGGAAATCCGCTTTGTTAGGAAGTGTCCGTGTGGAACCGGGTGAGTGCGTCGGGAGGGGCTTCTCCCCCTGTCTTTGGGGACGTTCGCCAAGCTTCCAGCAAAATGTCCTCGTCTCTGCCACCCTGCGTGGCTGATGGTCACCAGGGACACCCCAATTCACCCGGGGTGGGAAAATGCCGGGCTCAGCCAGCCCTGGCACTGCGGGCACCCCCTGGCATCTGCTCCAGGCTGGGCAGCCCTGGGGGTGCCCCCGAGCCCCAGCCCTGCTCTCCCCTCACCCTCAGCCCAGAACAGGGGTTTGGGGTGCCAGGACAGGGGTTTGGGGTGCCCGGGACTGGGATTTGGAGTGCCCGGGACTGGGATATGGGGTGCAAAGGATGGGGATTTGGGGTGCCCAGGGCAGGGGTTTGGGGTGCCCGGGACTGGGATTTGGGGTGCCAGAACTGGATTTGGGGTGCCAGGACTGGGATTTGGGGTGCCAGGACTGGGATTTGGGGTGCCAGGCTGAGCCCCTCCCCAGCCTCGCTGTTGGAACGCTCCTGCGCTTTGCCTCTCCTGGCTTGTGTAAGTGAAACATTTGGTTTTGTGACACTTTCCTTAATTATGGGAGCTAATGACAAAACCATTGTGACAAATGACTCAGCTTTTGATAGTGAAGTTAATTAATTCTGAAGTTAGCGCCTCCATTGGAGTATCTGGAGGAGCGCGATTAGGAGGTGCGCTCACCCAGCGTGACACGGGCAGCAGGAGCGCGGCTCCCCTGGCACCAGGTGAACCCTCCCGCGGCCGGCAGGGAGCACTGCCCGCAGCGAGGGGATAAAGGCCGGGCATCCTGGTCCCGATCCATCCCTGCATCCACCAAAGCACCAGGGAACACAGCCTCGTTAGTGCTGCACCGAGTGACCAGCAGCAGCTCTGCATTGGGCGCTGACCTTCAAGAGCGTCTCCCCGAAGCCATCTTTCATCTCTTTCATTTGCATTACAATCCTGTTTGCCTCATTATTCCTTATCCACTTCTTCTTCAAAGGATTTAAATCAAATCAATTAAATTGTGGCAGGCTGGAGCAGCAGCGAACCTTTCCTCGTGGCTCAGCGTGGTCCGGCTGGACCTGACTGCAGAATGGGTTTAATCTTCTGCTATTTGTTCTTTTATTGCCTCTGGGCTACCACTGCCCACAGATGCCTTTGTTCCCTGTCCATCCTTCCCCCCATCCCATGTACAGGCTGCTCTCTGTCTGACCTTGGGGAAGGGATTCTCTTTGGGAAGGTGGGGAGCTGCTGGCCATGGAGTGGCTGTGGGAGCCCAGGGGCACTGCTGTCCTGTGCCATCCCTTTCCATGTCCTCTGCTTGTTCTGTCTGCCCAGGGAATCAAAGGATCATGGAATCACTCCGGTTGGCAGCGCTCTCTAAGCCCATCGTGTTCAGCTGCTCCTGCAGCACTGCCGAGGCACCGCTGCCCCATGATCCCCTGTGCCACATCTGCACAGCTTTTAAACCCCTCCAGCTGTGGGGGTTTTACCACTTGGCAACCCTTTCAGTGAAGAAATTTCCCCAAATATCCAATTTAAACCTTCTGGCGCAAATCAAGGCTGTTTCCCTTGTCCTGTCCCTTGTTCCCTGGGAGAAGGGACTGAGCCCCACCTGGCTGCCCCTCTGTCAGGGAGTCAGTGCCAGCACAGAGGGGAAAATGCTGGAGGAGCATCACAAGTGTGGGCAAACACCCGGATCTGGGCACAGCTGCTGCCAGAGCGGCCGCCCAGGCCCGGAAGGTGCGTGGGGCCGGCCCACACACGGCCACCCCTGCTCCCCCAGCATCTCCCAGAATAAAGAGCTTAATCAGAATGGATTTCTGTTCCTGCCCTGCTATTTTTATTGCTGCTCAACTGTCGGAAATCCAGCAGGGAGAGCAGAGCTGGTAGGGAATTGCACCGAGCCAGCTGCTCGTGCCACGGGCCCTGTGGTGTGGCACGAGTGGCATCGCTGGCACCCCTGGCAGCTCCTCACACAGGGACAGCCCAGCCTCACCACTGGAGCCCTGCTGGAGCCAGGGGATTGCAGCCAGCGCTTCCAAAGTGGTGCAGATATAAATAATCCCCTCGTAGGAGTGGGGAAGGATGAGCACATGTGCCCAAGGCTCCGGAGTCCTCATCCCCTCGCAGCCCCCGGGAGCAGGGAGTGAAGTGAAGGCTGGGCAGGGCTGGAGCACCTCCCTGCATTGCTAATGACCCAAACTCGCCTTGTCTCAGCCTCTCTTCCTTCAAGGAAAAACCTAATCCAGCTAGGGATTATTTCTGACTACTGACTTCCTGTCACTTTGCCAATTTCAATGCAGCAGAGCTTTCATCGCTGGATTTGGGAGGACAAAGCCTAACAGATCTCGGGTTAGGACATTTTTGCCTGCAAGGACAGCTTTTTTCTTGCAAGAGTTGTACAATCTTTGCAGTGTGGGTTTTTTATGTGTTTCTACTTTGCCCAGCGCAGTGGGGTCCAGGTCCAGGAGCAGGAGATGACGATGGACAGGACAGGGAACAGGAAGAGGAGATGGAGATGGAGATGGAGAGCCCAGGCTGCCCTGGTCAGGGTGCCAGGCTGTGACCCTGCAGTGAGAGCTGCAGAGCACGACACCAAGGTCACCAAATTCTCATTGGTCCCAAACCTCAGCAAACCCCTGGGGAGCCCAGAGCTCCCAGCTCGCTCCTGGAGCTGACACCCCATTCATGGAGCAGGGAGAGGAGTGCAGGGGTGTCCCCACCTCCAGCCCCACAGGGGCCAACACGATCTGACATGGACTTTGCTTCTGTTTGAGCTCGCTTTGTTCAAAGCCTAGGAAACGGTACATGTGCACTCTGCTCACACCTACACACGCTGTGTTAAAATAACACAATTAAGGCTGCAAAATCCCCCACTCACAACGCAATTTGCAGCCCCTCAGCTGTGGGTGGGAGATATCTTTGCTGCCTCTGCGCAGGCCGGGGGCCGGGCAGGGCGCTGGCGTCAGGCGCTGTGGCAGGGCTGGCAGGGCTGGCAGCATCAGGGGCGGTGTGAGGCAGGTGTCCCACAGAACTCGGCCTTTCCCTGTGCCCTGAGCCACCTGCACGGTGCCCACGGGATTGCTCAGGACCAGGGCCTGGGAAAGCCATGAGCAGCAACTTCTTACACAGGCAGGTAGTGACAGGACAAGAGGGAATGGCTGTGAATTAACAGAGGAGAGATTTATGTTGGATATTGGGAGGAAGTTCTTTCCTGTGAGGGTGGCACGGGTGCCCAGAGCAGCTGTGGCTGCCCCTGGATCCCTGGCAGTGCCCAGGCCAGGCTGGACAGGGCTTGGAGCAGCCTGGGACAGTGGGAGGTGTCCCTGCCATGGCAGGGGTGGCACTGGATGGGTTTTAGGATTCCTTCCAGCCCAGACCATTCTGGGTTCTGTGATTCTCAGCCCAGTGTCCCAGTGCAGCCATGCCCAGGGCTCATCCCAGTGTCCAGTCTGTGACACCACGGTGTGACCTGGGAACCAGCGTGTGCCTCTGCTGGTGCACACGATGGTTCTCTCCCCAAAACTGAGAAGCGATAACCCCTCCTCAAAAATGCCCAGAAGACCCCTGTGACACAGGGTGGGTGGGCACTGCTGACCCCAGGCCTGTGTCCCCCCACTCCCCAGAGGGCCGTGTCCCCTCGCAGCTGCCGGCTCTGCCTCTCCAGATGGAAGCGCTGGGAAGCAGGAGCTGGAGCTGTGTGCCCAGAGCCTGGGCAGAGCTGCGCCGCCTCCAGCCTGCCTGGGAAGCAGGCACGGGGCCGTGGGGAAGCGGGGAATGAAGCAGGGCGATCCGGAGCCGGGAGCCCGGGGGAGCTGGGGCGGGAGGCGGCGGGGCCGCAATCAGCGCGCCCTGCCTGGGGAGCGCAACCAGCCCTGATTGCAGGGTGAGGAGCTGCTTAATTTCCGCATTCTTAATTTCTCAGCGCCTTCATAATTCTCTGTTTGCCTTTTTGGAGTAAATAACTAGTATTTCCATGTGAGTGCATGCAGATGAGGGCTGGGGAAGCACACGGCACCGTGTAAATCAGCCGCTTTCCCGTCTCACCGCGGCCCTCTCAGGAGCCCGAGTTGCAGAGGTAAGTGCGTTCTAGGGCTTGTTGGAAAGGTCGCATGAGTCATGGGCTCATCCATCCGGCTGAGGGATGTTCCAGGGAGCTGAGGAGACAGCGGAGAGGGCGAGGGCAGGGGGATAACTGCTGGGAATGGCGCAGGAGTGGCTTGTGGGTACGAGGGACGTTCAGGCTGAGGCAGCTCCTGCGCAGGGGATGAACACCGGGCTGCCGGGGCAGGGACAGCCCCGTGCCAGCGTGGGCAGGTGCTGTGCCCTCCCTGGGGCCGCTGTGTGCGTGTGTGCCCCCAGCCCCTTGTCCCGGTGCCAGCGGTGCCCGGTACCGGTGCAGCAGCTCGGGCACCGAGCAGACAGAGCTGCGGGGACCCAGGGAACTGAGCGACCCCGTGCCGGGGGCTGGCGCGGGTGGGTGACTGTCCCTGGGGCGGCACTGCCACTTCCAGGGGATTTCCGTGTCCCGGGACAGTCCCGGGCCGGTCCCAGAGCCCCGGTGGTCCCCGGAGTGGTCTCGGTCCCCCAGTCCCCGCTCAGTCCCGGCACCCAGCGGCGGGATCCCCCTGCCCAGTCCGGGTTTGGTTGTCGGGTCCCTCTCCCGTTCCCCCGGGGCAGTCCCGACCCCAGCACCCGGGGTGGGCTTCCCGGGGCAGTCACGGTCGCGGTCCCCGCCCAGTCCCGGCACCCGGGCTGGGTTTCCCGTGCGGTCCCGTCCCCGGTGCCGTGGGAGCGGGCGGGGGGCGGTGTCCCGGCGGCGCAGCCCCCCGCGGGTCCCGCCCCCGCCGCCCCCCGCCGCTGCCTTGGCCGGGCGGCGCGGGGGAGGCGCCGGGAGAGGCGGCGGGAGCGCACGGCGGAGCCGCTCCGCCGGGCTGGGCTGCTGCGCTCCGCGCTCGGGCCATGCGAGCCGCGCTCCCCGGGGCCGGGCCGCCCCGCTCCGCGCCGCCGCGGGGGCCCGGCTCTCCGCCGCCCGCGGGGGCATGAGGCGGCGGGCGGCGGGCGGCGGCGCCGGCCCTTCCCCTGCGAGCCGCCGCCGGAGGATGAAGCAGCATGAGGATGTGTGACAGAGGCGTCCAGATGCTCGTCACCACGGTGGGAGCCTTCGCAGCCTTCAGCCTGATGACCATCGCCGTGGGCACCGACTACTGGCTCTACTCGCGCGGCGTGTGCAGGACTAAGTCCATGAGCGACAACGACACGAGCCGCAAGAACGAGGAGGTGATGACCCACTCGGGGCTCTGGAGGACGTGCTGCCTGGAAGGTACCGACCCCCGCGGCCCCCAAACTTCGGGGGAAGGGCTGCACCGCGGGACCCCCCTCCCCAGATCCGGGCCCCCGGCGGGCGAGCGGCGCATCCCTGGCCCCTCCGAGCACCCCCGGCCCTCCGAGCATCCCCCGGCCCGGCGGCCCCGCCGCTCCCGCCGCCGCCTCCCGCACCCCTCCCCGGGCTCTGGCGCCGAGCTGGAAGCTCGGGGGGCCGCTCGTGGCGGGGCGCGGGGCCGGGGGAGCGGGGCTGCGGCTCCCCCCGTGCCGGGCACCGGCGGCAGACGCGCCGTGTCCTCCCGGCCAGCTCCGGGCTGAGGGGCCACAGGTCCCTCTCCTGATCGGGAATGCGGGAGCGACAGGCCCGCGGCTGCTGCCCCTCTCCGAGGCTCGGCCGGCCCCGCGTCCCTGGCACGGGGGGAACGCACCGCGCCCGGCGCTTCCATCACCGAGCCCCGGCTCCAGCGCCAGCCCCTTCCCTGTGAGCGCACAGCCGGGCAGGGGGGCTGCTGCTGCCCCAGCGCCGCTCGTCCCCGCGGCGGGGCCGCCCCAGCACGGCTGCCCCACGGCCGAGCTCTGCCCGCCCGGCCCCGCTGCTCCCCTCCCGCAGCAGCGCCTGCCTGGCCAGGCCCCAGCAGCTGCCGCCCTCCTGCAGCACAGGCCACAGTTCGGGGCAGTTTTGCCCCAGAGCTGCTGCTCGAGGCGTCTCTGAGCACCCACGGGCTGTGGTTAAAGATGAGCTCGAACAGAGCCAGGTGCCGGTACCTGCGCAGCGATACACGGCCGGTGGCATCGCCCTGGGCCCTAACTTTGGCAGTGAGGGCAGCAGCGGGTGCCCTGCGTGCTCAGGAGAACCTGCCCCGCTGCCCTGAGGGGCCCTGGCCGTGTCAGAGCGCCCCGGGCCCGGAGCGACCCCTCCAGCGCCGGGGGCAGGCGCTGAGCGGCTCCTCCACGTTGGAAAGTTCTCGGTGAGTCACGGATGCAGAAATACCCTGTCTGTTCCTGGTGCTCGGTCCTGAACCCGGTGAAGTCAGTCAGAGCTTGCTTATTGATTCAAGGAGGGTTTGGATCATGCTCTAATTCCATAATAAATAATTTGAGATAATCTGTCTCCCCTCTTGGGCTGAGGGAGCCAAGGAGGCAGCAGCCAGGGATGTGAAAGATGGGATCACTGGCGGCATGAGTAATATCCAAAATTCTTTGGTTTGCTACATGTATTTTTTTTTCCAGCCAATGCTTTATGTTTCCCTCACTGTGATCAATCACTGCTTTGGAAGGAGCCAGAGAGGCCCCGCTGCCCTGGGAAAGGGTTTGGCAGTGCCATGGCAGAGCTCAGAGCTGGATGCCAGCCCTGCGCCCTGAGCCTGGGCACGGGGCTGGGAGCGGCAGGGCAGGGGCTCGCCGTGGGCTCAGCACTCCCTGTTCCACATCCTGCCCCGCGCTGGGGCTCTAGAGCTGCGGGAGTGGGAGTGGAGCCGTGCGGGGCTCGCCCGTACCCGCGGCACCCCCGGGCCTCGTGCGGGGCACGGGCTCCGTCACCCCTGTGCGGGTGGCAGCGGGGCTGCGGGGACAGGGACAGGGACAGGCAGGGTCCCGGCTGTGCTGGGAGACGTGCTGGGGCTGGGATGGTGCTGGGGTACGTGCTGGGGCCGCCTGTCACCTTCCCGAATCCTGCAGGGAAGGCGCCTCGCAGGCTGTGAACCAGCGCGGGGCTGGCAAGGGAAAACTTCCCCGAGCGAGCTGCGCAGGGCTCAGGAGCCGGGGCGGGGGAAGGAGCGTGCTGGGGCGGGGGCTGAGGGCCCCGCAGCCGGGGGAGGGCCGGGGGCAGAGCCCGGACCGGTTACACGCGGTGTGATTGCCGCTGCAGGGCCTCGCTGCTCTCCGTGCGCTCGGAGCGGGCACAGCGGCTCCATCCCCGGGCCGGGACCGCCTCTGTCGCAGGGGCCGCTTCTCCTGCGGGGCACAAATGCTTTTAGCACCGAGCAGAGCTGCCTGTCCCTCGGGAGCCGCCTCAGCCCTGGACTTTCCGCCGCCAGCGGGGGCTGGACGCGTGTGCCGGGCAGGAACAGCGCTGGAGCCGCCGCGGCTCGGCCCGACGGGAGCGGCGGCTCCGAGCGAGCATCCCCGGGGGCTCCGAGCGAGTATCCCCGGGGCTCCGAGCATTCCCGGGGCTCCGAGCATTCCCGGGGCTCCGAGCATCCCCGCGGCTCCGGCGCAGCGCCTGCGTGGGAGCCCCCACCACGTGAGCGTCACAAGCCCTTCGGCGAGAGCGGATAAATCCTGAATGGAGCCGCCGCAGACCCATGGAGAGCCACCCACGCTGGGAAACACAAATTAGCGCTTGACTCAATCGCTGGAGCCAGGCAGGTGTTCCCAGCCTGCTGGGCCGTGACAGTCTGCTCGGAATGGCAGCCTTTGGATCCTGGTTATTGCTTTGACAAGGTGTGGACGCTCGGCAGGTGTCCCCGCGTGTGTCCAGCTCAGGTGTGACCGCGCTGGTCCCTGTGTGTCCCCCGTGGCTGTCCCGGTGTCACTTGCTGTCCTGTGTGCCCGCTGTGTCGGTTCAGAAGGAAGGGGAGCTCATGGCACTTTGGGCAGAGAGCTGAAGTTGAGAAATAGCTGCTCAGGCTAGTGGTGTTTTCAAGAAAGTAACAGAACTTTGGTTTTCATCAAACTTAATTAAATTCAGCATCATTAAATGCAGCATCATTAAATGCAGGGAGGCTCCGTGTCCTCCCTGCTGCGTGGTGTAGATTGGGACTGGCTCCATGGCATCATGCGGATCTGAAACAGGCAGAAGGAGCAGGAGGATTTGGCCAAGGCTGCTCAAAATACCATATTTTAAGGCGATGTGGTACTTTTCCTTTCCTCCTTCATTTCCCTCATCAGAATAAAGTGCTCTGTCATTTCTGGAGGAGGCCAAGCGTTGCTCTGCCTGCCTCCCTCACAGAGGATGCTCAGCACCCTGCATTCCTCTGGGCTGGTTTGTGGGGTGTTTGGCAGGGGACACAGACATCTCATGTGCCAGAGCTGGGCTGTCCCCCTTGGGCCCACCCTGGCCCCTCAGTGTCCCCCAGAGCAGCTCCAGCACAGCCTTTGCCAGCCAGCAGTTCCTCCCTGGGGAGCTTTCAGGGCTGGTCCTTTGGGATGATCCTGTCTGGATTTACACAGAACGCTGCAGGTGCCACCAGCTGACCCCACAGCCCTCAGGACCCTCCCTGCCCAGTCCTTCCTGCACCTGACCTGCAGCTCAGTGCTGGTGCATGGTCACTCCTGGAGGCTGCACCCCAGGGTGATGAGCCGTGTCCCTGGGCCAGGGGTTCCACTGGAGAGCCCAGGAGCTCCTCCAGCTCCCCCTGAACACAAGAAATGATCTCTGGTACCTTCCACTGGAGAGCCCATGAGCTCCTCCAGCTCCCCCTGAACACAAGAAATGATCTCTGGTACCTGGGTCTCCCGTGGGCTGTGTGTCCCTGTTCTGCCTGCTGTGAGTCTGGCTGCACGCTGAGGTCTCTGAGCCCCTCACAGGGACTCCCCAGAGGGGTGGGACCCTCAGCCCATCCGGTGGGACTGGGCAGCATCTCCAGCCCCAAACTGGAACTGGCTCTCCTGGTTCCTCACTGCCAGCCCTTGGAGCTGGCTGTATGGAGATGGCCATGGCTGAATGGGCCCAAGGTACCAAGCTGCCCAAATCTGCCTGGCCCACCTCCCTCATCCCTCAATATTCCCATCTCTCTTTTCTCTGCCATTTCCCTGGTTTACTCCCAATTATTTCATGTTTTATTCAATGCTCCCAATGAAGACGTTGCCATAGCTCAGCTCTGTCCTTGTAACAGGCAATCCTGTGCAGGAACATCCCTTGGATGGAGGGACTGTCTCTGGGAGCTCCCAGCCCAGGTAATAAAGCACTGTTGATTCTGCATAATGCAGGTCTTTAACTTTTTCAGGAGAGCCAAATCAAATACCCTGTGGAACTCTTAAATGTATTATGTTACTGATTTCCTTTATCAACTGAATCTATAACTATATCAGAAAAAATGTACGAAGTTTGATAAATCTGTTTTCCAGGAGGCTGTTTGACATTTGCCTCCTCCTCTGCTAAGCCATAGGCAATGCTGGGGACACAGCTCCTGCCACTGCCCATCGCATCCCTCCTGGCAGTAAACCAGCTTCTCCCTTCTTCCAGAAATTCAACAGAATGCCAAGGTTTATTAAAATCCATTTCAGATCCTCAGAAGCCTTCTCAGCCCATTCTCTGGATGCTCCTGGGAGGGAGTTCTCTGGTCCTCCCCGTTCCATGTTTACACTTTGCAGTCGCTGCTCAGCATCCCCCAGCTCCTGCCAGAACCCGGGAGCCTGTTTGTCTCCAAGTGCAGAACAGAAGTATCTGATGAATAAATAAGCATGTGTCACTTCTGCTCCATGACTGACAGTTACACTGTCATGATCCAGCCGTGGTTTACACGTCAGGAAAGCTCCTTCCAACACAATGACAGAACTCCTCCTTGTTGTGCCTTGACCTTTCAGCTGCAGATTTATTTTAACAGATCCCATCAGCTCCTCCCATCAGCCACTTGTGTGTGGCCTGCTACTTCCCATATCAAAGTCCCTGATTTTTAATTTTTTAATTCAATTCCCCCTTTCCAGCAGGGGTGTGAGGTGCAGGAAAGCTCCTGCCCTTGCTCCCGAGTTTCCATTTCCCTGTTGGTTCTGTCCTGGCTGGTTTTGGCTCCGCTGAGCTGAGCTGGGTCACAGTGAAGGCATTAAACTGGGCTGGGAGCCCTGCCCTGGCTGGGCACCAGCGCTTCCCCCGCCTCCAGCTCCTCTCAGCCCTCTGAGTGAGGCCAAGCAGAGAATTTCCCCAAGGTGACAGCAAGATTGTTTCTGTTAGAAAGTTATTATCTTTAATTTTTAAAAGCGCCAAGCAAATGTCCCTGAGATTGCAATCACCCGTGATGGAGCACTTTTTCTCACTACTCATTATGGGCAGGTATTTGAGGAGCTGCTCATCCTGTTCCCCTGTCTGGTCAGTGTCTGGGATAGATTCTCATCACCACCCCAACGTGGTGCCCGGTGCAGCTCGGTGCCAGCGCTGCTGATGGAGTGGAGGGGCTGCCAGGCCAGGCTGACCACGCTGACCATGCTGACCATATTGACCACGCTGACCACACGGACCATGCTGACCACGCTGACCATGCTGACCACGCTGACCACACTGACCATGCTGACCACACTGACCACACTGACCATGCTGACCATACTGACCATGCTGACCACACCGACCACACTGACCATACTGACCACACTGACCACGCTGCCCAGCACCTCTGGCAGGGCTCCCCACAGTGCCCCAACCATGGCAGCTGTGGGGCAGGGGAGCACAGGTGGGGACTGCCAGCGAGGGATGGAGGGGATGGAGGGGCCAGGGCTGCTCTGTGCAGCCAGGCAGGTTTGGGGTGCTGGGAAGGGCTGTTTGCTCATTTTGCTCATTTTTTCCTGAGGGCTGGGACGTGTTGAGTTTTCCTGTGTGATGGAAATACAGGATGTGATGGAGGCACCTCAGGAGAGGTGTGGGATGAAGGTGGAGAGGAAGTTATCTGTCTGAGATTACCTGGTGGGATTACCAGGCTGCAGTTTAACCCAGCCAGACTTTCCATCAGGACAGGCTGGAGCAGGGGCAGCCCAGCCCTGGCACTGCTGTCACACAGCACCAAACACGGGGCTCTGAGAGGGGTCACAAACAGCACCCAGGCACAGCCCTGGGTTAGGGAATCCCTGAGCCTCGCCCTGGTGGAGGATGTACTGGATAAAAGTGAATTACTGTCCTCTAATGGAGATGGGAATGAGGCTGGCTGGACCCTCAGGCTGCTCCAGCCCCATGTTCTGGTGGCACACGGCCAGATGCCACGAGTCATAAGAATCCTTCTTCTGGGCACAGAGGGGCTGGTGCCCCTGCCAGCTGGCACCGTGGCTCCAGGGCTGCTTGGAGAGTGTCCGGGGAGGAGCTGTGCCTCAGCTCGCTGCCACCAGCTCCGCTTCGAGCACAGGGTGCAGAATTCACCCTCCTGGGCTGCTGCGGTGTTTTCTGGGCACAAATCCTGACTCGTGGGGCGGGTTAAAGAGCCGGCTCCCTCGCTGCCTGCGAGCAGCACGTGATGAGTAAAATGCTGTGAACGGCTCAGAAACAGGCATTTTACTGCTGCATAGGCGTGGTGCAGAGCCTGTCATCTCCGGAGCTGTTCCGTGTAAGAGAGGTGCAAGGCAGAATTTGAATGAGGCTCAAGTGGGTTTTTTTCCCATGCAAGGTCACTGGCTCCACGCCGGCTGTAAATAATTAGGGCTGGCTGCCGAGGGCTGCGAGCCGGGCTCTGGGGGTCGGGCAGCTGTGCTGTGCCGTGCTGGTCTGGGCTGTGCCGTGCTGGGCGGTGCCGTGCCGTGTTGGGCTGTGCTGTACCGTGCCGTGCTGGGCTGGGCTGGGCTGTGCCGTGCTGTGCTGGACTGGGCTGTGCTGTGCCGTGCTGGGCTGGGCTGTGCCGGTCTGGGCTGGGCTGTGCTGTGCGGTGCTGTGCCGTGCTGGCCTGGGCTGTGCCGTGCTGGCCTGGGCTGTGTGCGTGCGTGCTGTGCGTGCTGGCTGGCTGTGCCGTGCTGGCCTGGGCGGGGTGGCGTGCGTGTGCTGGGCTGTGCCGTGCTGGGCCTGGGCTGGGGGCCGGCTGGGCTGGGCTGTGCTGTGCGGTGCTGTGCCGTGCTGGCCTGGGCTGTGCCGTGCTGGCCTGGGCTGTGCTGTGCCGTGCTGTGCTGGGCCGTGCTGTGCTGTGGAGAGGGTGCCTCAGGGATGGATGCTGGGTCTCCGGGCTCCCAGCGAGGTGGGCACTGCCCAAGAGGTGCCAGCCATGACGTTTGCTGGAGCAGCCGGGGAGTGATGCCCGGCTCCGCTGCCAAGAGCTGCGTGGCCTTTGGTGAATCCCTTCTCTCAGCATGAGTTTTGCCTTTTGTGAGGTGAAGCCAGGTGGATTCGGCAGTGCCCGACTCCCGCGGCTCCGGGGAAGTGCCCCCGCTGGCCTGCAGGGTGATGCCATCCCGTGCCCCTGGCACAGCCCCGGGCACTGCTCAGGGGACAGGCCAGGTGTGCAGAGCTGCCATGCTCAGCTCTCTAAGATGGGCTGAAGTGAGGCAGCCGAGTGCTCAGTGCTCCTCGCCTCTCCTGCTTCCTGTTCACATGGGTTTCACCATGGATTTTTAATGAACACACTGTGCACTTCATAACTACAGTAACCTCCTTTTTCGGGAAAATAAATAACGGCCTTCAATTGATATAAATGCACTAATCTGTAGGTATGGGGGATTCTGCCCGAGGGGTCCCACTTGGCAGGGGGCTCTCCCTGCCCCACCTGCTGCCAGGTGAGGAAGCAGCTGCCAGGCATCCACTGCCATTAACAGCAGCGCCGGCAGTGCGGGGCTGGGGCAGCCCAAGGGGAAAGGTGTGACATGAATGCCTGCAGAGTGCCCGCAGGGAGCTGGGGAGGGTCCTGCCCGCTGCCCGCTCCCTTCCCAGAAGGGTTCCAGCTTCCCAGCACCTCCAAGCCGCTTCAGCCCCTGGAGTGCCCCTGGGAAGGATTCCCCCGAAGCTGCTGGATGCATTGCGGCTCAGTGCTCGGTGCGGAGGGGCGGGGGTCTCTCCGGAGCGCTCCCAGCTGCCTTTGCTGTGGGGATGGGCTCCGCTCCCGAGGTTTGGGAAGCTTTCCTCGGGTCAGGAGCCGGGAGCTGCTTGCTCTGCTCAGTCCCACGGGGCTGTGAGGAGCCGCGGCTCGCTGGGGAGTGCAGCAGCTCCAGATAAGGGCTCTGATTAAGAAGACACGCTGTGATAAGGAATGACAGCGCCGGGTGACAGCGGGTGGCTGTCCCTGTCCCCGGGGTGTGTGTGCTGACAGCCCTGCGGCGGGAGAGGCTCCTGGGCTGTGCGGGGAGGGGCAGGGGCTGCATCCCGCCCCGGGACCTGTGGCACAGCCCTGGCAACACCCGGGGCTGCTGCGGAGTGTTCTCGTTGCACACTGCTGCCGCTTCCCAGCCTTCTCCTGCCACAGCTATGGAAGGGGCTGCGGGATGGACAGGCCAGGCCAGGGGATGCTGTGGGCTCGGAGCTGGCCTGAGCCTTTTGGTCCCTTCCAAACAATTCGGGGGTTCTGAGGTGCTGTGATCCCTTGTCCAGAGGAGAAGTGGGGGATCCTCTTGCAGCAGGCTCTTGGTCCCTTTTGGATGTGCCAGCACCCCTGGGCTTTGCTCAGCCCTGAGCATGGCAGGAATCCCTCACTCCCTGTGAGTGCTGAGCACACCGGGGTTGGCAGCAGGAGGGATGGTGCCTGCTGAGCAGGGTGTGATGATTTTCTCAGATATTGCCTGTTTCTTATCTCCTGACACCACAATGAAGAGACAAATCTCGTGCTGCTGGGCAGCAGAGGGAGGCTGAGCTGTTCCTGTTCCAGGTCCCTGGGAATGGTGCTGTTTAATCACACGGTCCTGTGGCGATGCCAGGGTGGCAGGAGGGGCAGTGGGCAGGTTTGGGAGCAGGTCAGTCCCTGGTGCCATCCTGTCACCCTCCCTGGGGCTCTGTGTTTGCTGTTTGCCAAGTGGGGTGTGCTGAAGGAGGAGAATTGAGGTGGACAGGAGTCCCGGGGTGGGGACAGGGACAAGGGAGGGTGTGTGACCCCCCCAGCCTTTCTGAGGACACTGGGATCTCATGGGGACACTGGGCACTCATGGAGATGTTGGCACTGGTCATACATCCTGTGGGATTGTAGTGAGCAGTGACAAAGGTGGTGTTTGAGGGTGACATTTGCGTTCCTGTCTCTCAAATGATCACATTTCCAATTTCACTGGTGTTTTGGTCATTGTCCCCTAGTTATACCTTTAATCTCAGTTTGTGCCTGGAGTCACAAGGGGAGGGGAGAGCACCCCAGAGAGACTACCAACAAGCAATAGTCCTTTTGAGGTGTGCCTGATGTAACTAACTAAAATCAGCCTTGGCTTGTGCTGCAAGCAGCTCGTGTCCTGAACTTCCCTGCTGCCAGAGATGGCACCTCCATCCCCCTGGAGAGGCCGGGCTCCCTCCTGACACGGAGCAGGAACCCTGCAGGCCAGGCCGGTGATGCTCAGCCGGGTGTTAAACGCCGGCTCCCCGCAGCCGTGTGTGACACCTCGGCATCCCCAGTGCCTCACACAGCGCCATCACCGAGCGCTGCGAGGGGCCGCGCCTGCCCGGGCCGCTGCCCGGCTGGGACAGGTCGCTGTCACCCTCCGAGGCACGCCGTGACCTGCGGCAGCCGCCAGCCCGGCTGTGTGTCCGGCCAGCGGGGACACTCACTGCTGCCGGGATGCTCGGCATCCGTGCCAGGGCCTCCATCTGCCTGAGCAGCCTGGCTCGGCACATCGCGGTGCCGCAGCTGTGCCACGGGCCGGGCCGGGCTGGGCTGGGCTGGGCTGGCACCGCTCCAGCTGGGCACGGGCTGGAGCCCTGCCCGCCCCTCTGCTCCGGGGGCTGCCAGCCTCCCGCGGCTCCTTCTCCCGTGCTGGGAGAATCTCCTGTGGCTCCTCAGCACATTCCAGCCAAGGAAGAACGTGTTCTCTGTGCATCAGTCTCTGGCCTCCTCTCCAACGAGAGAGGCTGGAGGATCAGAGCGATCGCGCCTTGCATGGGAAGCAGCAGAGCTGCGGCGGGGTGTGAGAGCTCAGCCGGGGCTGCCGCTTCTGTCCCCCGGCTGCGGGAGAGGGGCGGCGGGGCTGGGGAGGCGTGTTGGAAACAGCTGCGTCTGGTGACATTGGAGACACGCTGTCTATTGCCCGGGCTGCCCCAATTAATTCTCTCCCTGAGCCTGCAGCAGCTCCGGGAGCCCAGCCCGTGCCCGCAGCCGGTGCCACCGGCGGAGCTGCGGTCCCTGCCCGCAGCCGGGCCCGTGTGGCTGCTGCCAGCCCCGCTCAGCGTGCTGCGAGACAGCAGCGCCTCCTCCTCCTCATCCTCCGAGCCCCGTCTGCCCGCACCGCGCTCGGCCCGGCCCTGCGGACCCGGCCTGGGGTCTGCGGGGACGCGATGGCCCCTGTGCCCTCTGCAGGGTGCGGGAGCTGCGGGACATCGGCCGTGAGGGAGCTGCTGTCCCTGGGCTCTCCGGGAGCTCCCGGCCATCCCGCACCGGTGCCGTCTGTGGCACGGTCCGTGCCGCTCCCTGAGGGGCTCAGGAACAGCTCAGGCGCTGCTCAGGGCACACCAGCTCAGACACTCTTTAGAAATCTCTTACCACGTCAGTTTGAGCAGATCTCCCTTTAGGGATGAGGGGAAGTCTCCCCCAAGGCAGAGAAGCAGAACGCCCCAGGCAGGCAGGCAGGCAGGAGCGGCCCGGGGGGGCTCAGCCCCGCTGGCGGGCGGGCCGGGTGTGACAGCAGCGGCACCTCCCGCGCAGAGCCTGTGCCAGGGCTGTGAAATCCCCGGCTCCAGCTGAGCACCCAGAGCGAGCAGATGCTCGTGATCTGCATCTCCGCAGTGCTGCCCTACCCGTCTGTAAACTGGGGAGAACAGAACCGTGGAACTGTGGAATGGTTTGGGTTGGAAGGGACCTTCAAGGTATTCAGTGCCACCCCTACCATGGGCAGAGACACCTGCCACCATCCCAGGGTGCTGCAAACCCACCCAGCCTGGCCTTGGGCACTGCCAGGGATCCAGGGGCAGCCACAGCTGCTCTGGGCACCTGTGCCAGGGCCTGCCCACCCTGTATCTAATCGAAGCCTCTCCTCTGTCTGTGGGAAACCATTCTCCCTTGTCCTGTCATTCCCTGCCCTTGTCCACAGTCCCTCTCGAGCTCTCCTCAGGGCTGCTCTCCATCCATCCATCCATCCATCCATCCATCCATCCATCCATCCATCCATCCATCCATCCATCCATCCATCCACCCACCCATTGTCCTTCCAGCCCATAGGCCCAGCTGCTGGAGCATCACCCCAGAGCAGGTGGGTGCCCTCAGGGGTAACCAGGAGCTGCTGGGCTGCACCTGGGACGGAGCCATCAAAGGCTGCTGCAGGCACAGCCCTCCCTGCAGGGATGTGTGCTGCGGGCTGAGGGCAGTGCCACGGACCCTGGGCACGGTCCAGAGCTGAAAACTGGGCAGTACAAGCACAGGGACAGCCCCAGGTAAGTGCCAGGGTCCAGTGGGACTCCCTCTGTCCCTGTTCTGATGGCAGAGCAGCACCTGGGATGGGCTCTCAGTGATTCGGAGCAGAAGAGCAGGATGGAAAGTCGTGGGGGAGAGCTGAAGCTCTCTGCTGCCACCGTCTCGGGGCCTTCACGTCTTTCTCCTCTTCCCTCAGAGTTCTCATTGGCTCCTGAAGGGCAGAGCCTTAGGGAGCTGGGCTTGTTTGGGGTTTGCAATGGCAGGGCCAGGCGGACTTGGGGCTGTTTAAAAGCTCAGATGTTTTCTAGCAAAGCATTTTGTGCTTTGAGGTTTGGGAAGCTGGGGAAGGTGGGGCTGTTTAATGGCCAGGTGATGGTGTGAGTGGCTCAGGGACTAGGAGCAGCCTGCCCAGCTCTGACCTGAGTGGAGCAGCTCCGTAGCCAGAAGTAGGGCCCTGCTCCCTGGGCTGGAGGGTGCAGTGAGGGCAGGGACACCACAGCCTCAGACAGAGGAGTCCCTGAGGCAGGGCAGTGTTTCAGGGCCCTGGAGTGTTTCAGGGGCCTGCAGTGTGTCATGCAGTGTTTCAGCGCCCTGCAGTGGATCATGCAGTGTCTCAGGGGCCTGCAGTGTATCATGCAGTGTCTCAGGGGCCTGCAGTGTATCCTGCAGTGTTTCAGGGCCTGCATGTGTCATGCAGTGTTTCAGGGGCCTGCAGTGTATCATGCAGTGTCTCAGGGCCTGGACTGTATCCTGCAGTGTTTCAGGGGCCTGGAGTGTGTCATGCAGTGTCTCAGGGCCCTGCAGTGTATCATGCCGTGTCTCAGGGGCCTGGAGTGTGTCATGCAGTGTCTCAGGGCTCTGCAGTGTATCATGCAGTGTCTCGGGGGCCTGGAGTGTGTCATGCCGTGTCTCAGGGCTCTGCAGTGGATCATGCTGTGTTTCAGGGCCCTGCAGTGTATCATGCCGTGTTTCAGGGCCCCTGCAGTGGATCATGCTGTGTTTCAGGGCCCTGCAGTGTATCCTGCAGTGTTTCAGGGCCCTGCAGTGGATCATGCAGTGTCTCAGGGGCCTGCAGTGTATCATGCAGTGTCTCAGGGGCCTGCAGTGTATCATGCCATGTTTCAGGGCCCCTGCAGCGGATCATGCCGTGTTTCAGGGGCCTGCAGTGTCTCAGGGCCCTGCAGTGTGTCATGCAGTGTCTCAGGGGCCTGCAGTGTATCCTGCAGTGTCTCAGGGGCCTGCAGTGTATCATGCAGTGTCTCAGGGGCCTGCAGTGTGTCATGCAGTGTTTCAGGGGCCTGCAGTGTATCATGCAGTGTTTCAGGGCCCTGCAGTGGATCATGCAGTGTTTCAGGGGTCTGGAGCAGCTGGCTGCCATGCGCTGGGGGATTTTGGTGCTGTGAAATCCCAAAGTGCTGTGTGAGGGATGAGATGCACCCTCCCTACCCAGGCAGGGGCCTGCTGCCAGTGCAGTAGTGCCAAGGTGTTCCCAAACAGGGCAGGGGGAGTGTGGAATGCCCTGGGAGTGGCTCTGGGTCTCTGGGCAGCTCAGAAGGGCAGCTGTTGTTTCATGGATGGGGAAGACGAGGGCGGCGTCGCTCACTAGTTCACCAGCAAAGTTCTCTCCTGATGCTCCGTCTGCAGGAGAGTTCCTCCTTGTTCTCCAAAAAAAGCCAGGAGTGAAACGATGGTGCTACTCCTGAATATGGCTTTCCCCATCTGGGGCGTTGGAGCCGCTCCCCGGGGCTGCTTCCCTCCCGCAGATGGTGAGGAGGCGGCGCTGCCTCCGGCACCCGGAGCTAAATCCGGCCGGGCTGGCGGCGCTCGGAGCGGCGGGGCCGGGCCGGACCCGCACCGCGGCCGGGGAGCCGGGGAGCCGGAGGGGAGCGGGGAACCGGGGCTGCCATCCCTCCCTCCCGCACAGCACAGTGCCCACTGCATTCCCCGGAATAAATGGGCTGTGATGGATCGAGGCCCTTTTAACACATCAGCTGAAGACTTCAAATATTTATACCGGGAAGATGTGACACAAGTATGGATATATTTTAGAAAAGGCAGGTGCTGGAGTGGCAGTCGTGTATTTGAACTTCAAATACTTGCCTTCAAATCTATGCTATAAAAGAGGAAGAACATGATAAATTTAATATCGCTTTTTCAGGGAAAACAACCTGCCGAGCCTCCTCCCTGGCTAAATGTGCTTTAAAGATTGACTGTGCAGCTGTAATAACTATTGATGAACTGTAAACATGAAAAGATCTCCCTGCTCCCGGCCTGTCAGGAGCATTAGGGTGGAAATGCTCTGTGCTCCGCTCTGGCATGACTCACCGAGGCCTCGGCAAATGTGTTTATTTGTAAAGATCCTTATTTCAGAAATAGTGACCTTTTTAATGCCTCGTGCAGCGAGCTCAGAAATTCCAAATTGCCTTTTGGCGACTGCCTCGTCTCGCTGCAGCTCTGACAGTGCTTTTCATGGCCATTTACATATTTTTAGCCTGGATATTCTGCACTGTGGGGCTCCTTTGCAGAATGATTTGCTTTTTGCAGCCCTGGGCCTGCAGTGCTGTGCTGAGGGCATGGAGGGGCTCACTGCCCACCAGACTCCTCTGGCACCTCCTGAGCTCTGCCCTTGGCCCTCTCTTTATGGGATGCAGTTAGTAACAGCCTCCTTCAAACACAGACCGTAGTGTTGATCACAGATTTAAGCAGCTGCTTCACCTTGAAACAGGAATACTGAGGGTGGGCAGGTCCTGGCACAGGTGCCCAGAGCAGCTGTGGCTGCCCCTGGATCCCTGGAATGTTCCAGGCCAGGCTGGACAGGGCTTGGAGCAGCCTGGGACAGTGGAAAGCGTCCTTGCCATGGCAGGGGTGGCACTGGATGGGCTTTGAGGTCCCTTCTAGGCCAGGCCACTCCGGAATCCTGTGATGATTCCATGAATAAATCTGTTTTTCCAGGCTGCTGCACACCAGCACACCAGGATGTCCCTGCTGGCCCCCACGCTGACACAGCCACCTGCCGGGCTCTGTGTCACTGTCACTGCCCCTGCTGTTGGCTGCACCAAAGCCAGTGTGACCAGCGGCTATGTCACTCTGTGCCAGTGGCTGTCCCCTTGTTCTGAGTCCCTGCTTGTACCAGGTGCCAGCCCCAGCCCTGGAGCAGCAGCAGGGCTGCAGGGTGGGCAGAGCAGCCTCCCTTCCCTTCCCTTCCCTTCCCTTCCCTTCCCTTCCCTTCCCTTCCCTTCCCTTCCCTTCCCTTCCCTTCCCTTCCCTTCCCTTCCCTTCCCTTCCCTTCCCTTCCCTTCCCTTCCCTTCCCTTCCCTTCCCTTCCCTTCCCTTCCCTTCCCTTCCCTTCCCTTCCCTTCCCTTCCCTTCCCTTCCCTTCCCTTCCCTTCCCTTCCCTTCCCGCACTCCCCAGGGCTGGCATTGCATCCTCCCGGCCCTGGATGAGGGTGTGCTGTGTGCAAATGCCATGATCAGTTATTTAACATTTCTGGGGCCTGTGACTAAGGCTGCTGCTGCGTTGTTTGGTGGCGGGCGGTGGCACTGCTCCTTTCTGTGCTGCTGCTCATCCAATGCACTGGGGAAGGACGTTCTGGTGCTTTTCCGCTGCTTCTTCCAGCCTTTATCGGCGCTCTACAATTCCAAGTTGCTGATTTATATTCAGAGTTATGAATATCTCCTTTCTTCTCTTTGTTGGGCCTGTTTTTATTTTTATAGCTGTTTGCTTATTAGCCAGGCAGTTTCTAAACCAATGCAAGCTCCCGTCATGGTGATGAGTTTTCGGGCAAAACGCTCTTAAATCATTCTCTGTACACAGTTGTGCTTTTATGCTCAAATCCATTCTCCTAAGTGATTTGGCTTATAATTGTTTTCTGCTCTGTGAATTGACCTCTCAAAGCACCAGGAGTCTGTGCTGGTGCCTCGGACTTGCCTCTGTGTGCCCATAAGGAGCATCATCAAGCCATGATTGCTTGGACTTGAGCAGCAACTAGTTTTTAATTCTGTGATCCATTCCCCTTCAGCTGTCAACACGGAGTCGAAAATAGCACTCCCCTGTGCTGGATGCCACGCTTCACAGCTATGAAATTGTCATTTATAGGTTTTTAGAAATTCAGAGGACATTTTAATACCGGTGAAGTGAAACCTCCAGCTCCCCATCATAATGCAGCTTCTCTCCTCCCTGGTATAAATAGGTGCTTAAGCAGCCTGGGCATGATCCGGCCTGTGCTCGGGGTGGGAGCAGACACCCGAGCACCCACAGCCACAGATTCTCCTTGGCTGGATTCCGGCAGCTTGTTTCACCAGAGGATTCCAGGTTTTACACTCTTGACTCTTGGTTTTCCCCCTGGTCCCATCTGGGCAGGTTTTGTCCCCAGTGTTCTGGACATGAAACTCGTGGGTCAAACTCACTCCTACAAATGAGTGTGTCTGGATGTGTCTGTTAATTATCCAGCTGGGTAATGGGATCATGGAATGGTTTGGGTTGGAAGAGACCCTAAAGAACAGGCACTTATGCCAGGGTTGAGCTGGGAGCTTCTTCCAGCTCTTGGAGGGGTGGAAAGGGGAGGAGGGGGATGAGCCCAAAACCCCTTTCCTAAATGGGCACAGAGCCCCCACCCTGCAGGACAGAGCCCCTTCCCCACACCCTGCTGGACAAGGATGTGGGATCCAGGAAGCTCCCAGAGCTGAGCTGGCCACCCCTGTTCCCTTCAGCCAGAGAGGAGGCTGGAAGGTAACAAACCCTTCCCAGGGGCTCATCAGTTAACCCAAGGAAATCTAAAATGTTCATTAAAGAGGAAGAGCAGGATCCTGGAGGGTCAGGGGAGGTCCTGGTGCCCCAGGCTCTGGGCTGCTCAGCTGGGCCAGGCCTCCTGTCCTGCCCCATCTCCTACCATCCATGTCTCCAAGCAGGCAAACAAACCAAAGATCATTATTTTTTTTATATAATTGCCAGAATTGTATTAATTTAAACAGATAAACTCAATCAGTGAAGCTCATTAATTTCTAGCACACGGCTTATTTACGCCAATTCCGGCTGCTCCAGCGCTCATTGCGCTCTCATAGGAATGTCAATTACCTTTTAAAATAAAAATCAATGTTTATCCACTGTTAAAGATAAAACATGAAATGATTTCCTTAGACATGCTGATGAGTGCTCTCCTCCCCAGCATGATCCAAGCGCTCCCGGCGTTGGCAGCTGCTGCCCATTGCCACGTGCCATGGAGGGGACAGCAGAGAAAGGGCACGCAGAGCAGCCCCTGCACCCTCCTGCCCCATCCCAGCCATGGAACAGCAGAGAAAGGGCACCCAGAGCCCCTGCACCTTCCTGCCCCATCCCTGCATCCTCCCAGGAGCCTGGTGTTTTCCTGCCATGACCTCCAGCAATGTGGAAGGACAGAGGGAGGAAAGCTGGGAGGATGCAGGGAGGAAGGAAGCTCAGGAGAGCGTGGGGGGAGCCCCTGGAAGCAGCTCCAGAGTGTTACCTGATTACTTTTCTAATGAGGAAAAATGAGAAAACCCTCAGAGCAAAGGGCTGGAAATTACCCATCAGCTGCAAACTTTTTTTTCCTCCTCTATTATTCAGAATTGTTTTGCTTTTCTGAACTGCCTTGTGTAGGTTGCACCAACCCCACAGATTCCAGAATGGGAGATGATGAGTCACTGTCAAAATGTAGATTTTTTTTCCCCCTTTTTTCCCGTTTAACACCGCTGAGGGAGTGAAGTCCCTGTGCCACGCGCCGATCGCTGGCACCGCGCGGGCTGGCGCTGGCAGGAGCTCCCGGCCCACCCGAGGTGTGAGTGAGTGCCAAGCTGTGCTCGCCGTGTCCCCCTGGGGATGCCCATGCCGGGCATCTCCTGCTCCCCACACCCCCCAGCCCTGGGGGCGCTGGGCTCTGTCCCCTCTGTCCCCAGGTGTGCTCAGGTGTGTGCTCACACCGGGCTCTGCTCGGCCACCGCAGCCACAGCGCAGCCACCCCTGCTGCCTCCTCGCTCCTGCTCTCCTTCCATCTGACTTGGGTTTTTTCCACTGGTGGGGGTTTTTTTAATATATAAAGCCAGGGAAAAGTGTCCTTCGGAACAGGCGTATCTGTGTAGGTGCCTCTGCTCAGGCACAAGCCACCACCGCAGCGAGGGGGAGAGGGTGTGAAAGGCAGACGGAGCCGCCGGGGGAGCTGCTGTGGGGCTGCTGGCCGCCGGGATGTGCTGCGGGACAGCTCAGCCCTGCCGAGGAGGAGGAGGAGGAGGATTCCTCCCACTGCCAGGTGTTGAGGGGCCCAGCACCCATCCCGGCACCAGCAGGGCTGGGGGCTCTCGGGTTCTGCCTTCACTCGGCCGCTCTCCTGGGCTCGGGGCCAGCAGGTGCAGGAACGGTCTGGGGAGTCACAG
Organism: Zonotrichia leucophrys gambelii; assembly: GCF_028769735.1. Classification (NCBI taxonomy): domain Eukaryota; kingdom Metazoa; phylum Chordata; class Aves; order Passeriformes; family Passerellidae; genus Zonotrichia; species Zonotrichia leucophrys. Next base: position 15,761,569 of record NC_088184.1, read on the forward strand.
AGCTGGTGGGATGGCAGGGACAGCTCCCCTGGCTCCCCAGGGCTTCCCTGGCCTGCTGGAGAGCAGCCCTCGTCCTCAGCTCCAGGGGATTTACTCAGCGCTGCGGATCAGGGGCTGTAGCCACCCCACCACCCTTCTCTGCTGCTCCTCTAAGCTGCTGTGTGCCTTTGAACTCAGGCTGTGTTGAAAATGTGGTGATGCAGGAGGCAAACAATGTCCTGGGGGGTGGCTGAGACTCCCCACAGCCATCGCAGGGCCGCAGGAGCTGCCCGGTGGCACCCACTGAGCCCTGTGCTGTGGGCACTGGCTGCTGGCCGTGGCTAGCACAGACCCAGAACCCGGAGCTCTGCAATCTCACACCAGGGACCTTGTGCAAAGAGCCCCAGGATGCCTTGCAGAGCCTGGAGCTGGGGAAGGGAAGGAATATGGATGAATTTCTCTCCATCTCTCCAAGCATCTGGGAGGTGGGTGGGAGGTAAAAAAAGATGAGCCCTGAAGTTTTAATTCCTCGGAGATATTTAGGTATCTTGCTCTTGTTACTCAGGGAGTGCAGAGCCTGAGCATCTCTGGGATTGTGCAGCAGGCTCCTTCCTACCCCAGCACTCCCCAGCTCAGCTCCGACCTCTGGTTCTCCAAAATATTAATTTTCAGGGAACTTAGACCATAATGACCCGCCATTCCCTCAGATGGATTCGGTGTAACACAGTGCCTTCAGAAGGCCATTACTGGAAACCACAACTTGGGAGATAACTCACTTGGATTTATCAGCAGGAGCAGAGAGCTGAGGGCTGGAATGTGACCTTGACTCCTGGCTGAGCCACCACGAGGGGAGCGAGGAATTTTGTTCTCATTTGAGAACGGTTTCAGCTCATCCTCCTCAGCCTGAGTCTTCTTTGCACACCCCAGCAGCACCCAGAATGGTCCCTGGAAAAACGGTTCCACCAGATGAAAAGTAATGAGATTTTAACACCATAACTGGAGCTCTTTAGCCTCCCGGCTCGTCGGGCTGGGATCGATATTCTCGGCTGTATTTCCACCACGGCAACCGCCTTTCCCTCACAGCCCCTCCCCGTCCCCCCAGCCCTCCCTGGGGGAAGGGGCTCCGAGAGGAAAACAACCTGAGATCAAATCAATTAATTGCCTCTGCATGCGCCGATAAGGGCGGGGCGGGAACTCGGCGGTACCGGGGAGCAGGGAGAGCACAAAGCCTGTTCGGGGTCGGGGGGCACAAACCCTGTGGGGGCTGGGGGAGCGCGGGCCGTGCCCGGGGGGCACAGACCCTGCCCAGGGAAAGGGAAAGGGAAGGGAAAGCTGCCCGCACAAACCCGCCGCTGCTGAGTGTGCCGAACGAGCTCATCGCTGCCAAATGAAACCCCGTGTCACCCACCCCGAGGCAGGGCTCTCTGCGGAGCCTGGGCCGCCGGGCAGGGACAAGGACAGGGACGGCCTGCAGGAGCCCTGCTGTCCCATTGCTGGTAGAGACAAAAAGCCCTGGGAGGTTTCCCAGCTGGAGGGGATTCCCTGGACTGAGGTGAGACCGTCACACGGAGAGTTTGGGCTGCTGTTGGGTGAGGCTGCGGCAGCCGCAGCTCCCAGGGCAGGATTCCCTCCCTGGGGAGCCCCTTGGAGGTCAGAGGGGATTTTTGGGATTGCAGCCTTGTTGTGGTGTGTGCTCGGAGGCTGGAGTTGTGTGTCAGGTGGCTCGGCATTGCCATGACGACGAGCATCAGTTGGTGAACAGAGGGAGTAAAGGAGACAAAATAAATGTCAGAGTGTGAGTGGATGCTGTGGGGCCGGGGCTGCCCCTGCCCCGGGCAGCCAGGGGTGCTGCTCTGCCCGTGCCTGCTCCATCCATCCCTCACTGCTGCAGCCCCGCTCTGGCACTGCCTGGCGGCTGCAGAGCAGAGGGACCCGTGGGGCAGAGCCGTGGGGCTCTGGGTACTGGGACAAGGTGGGTGGAACCCAGAGCTGCGAGGAGGAGGAGGATGAGGAGGCTGGGGGCTGTGCCGTGAGCTGGTGTCCTCACCGTGCCCAGTGCATCCCCTTCTCCCACAGTTCCCAAAGCAACGGCAGCAGGCGATTCTCCCTCCTTTGCTGTGTCTCCCTCTGGATGACAGCCTGCCTCCCCCAGAGCTTCATCTCCAGCCTCTGACTGATGCCTGTCGTGCTGCTCAGCTCCCCCAGCACAGCCTGGAGCGTGCAGGACCCCCTGAGGGCTGGCTGGTGCTGTCTGGAGCCCTGGTCCCTGGTGCCATGGCAGAGGGCACAGAGCCTGCATGACCTGAGCACGTGCCCGCAGCCAGGATGCTGGGGGGGCTGCCCTTCTTGTGGGGAGATGCTGCAGCTCCTGCCACCCCTCCCTGCCCCTGGCTGCTCCAGGGCAGTCCCACGCTGGGCCTCAGTGCCCATGTAGGGCATGAAGGCCCCTGGGCTGCTGCCCATCCTGGCCAGCAGGAACTGAGCATTCCCTGCCTTGTGTCTCCCCAGGAACCTTCAGAGGAGTGTGCAAGAAAATCGACCACTTCCCCGAGGATGCAGACTACGAGCAAGACACGGCCGAGTACCTGCTCCGTGAGTGCTCCCCTGTGCACACATCCCCCGGGCCCTGCAGGGCACCCCCTCCCTGTGCCCCGGTGTCACCCAGCAGGGTCGCAGCCCCCAGGGCTCCCCGTGCAGCCTCAGGGACCCTCTGGGCTCCCTGAGCCTGGCACTGCCATGCCTCAGTGCCACGTGCTCCTGGCACACTGGGCTGGCACTCACTGTCCCCACAGCCAGTCCCAGCAGTGGCTGCACAGCCTGAGTGCCCTGGTGTCCCTACAGGGGACTGGGACCCTGAGGTGCAGCCCCACAGGGACCCCTGTCCCTGCTCCCTGAGCCTCCAGCCAGGCTGGGCTCGCTGGGAGCACGAGGAGCAGCTCCAGGTGCTGTGCCCTGGCAGCCAAGCACAGGGACACAGAGGGAGCTGAACTGGCACATTTCCTGGCAAAGGTGGCTCCTCCTGTCCCAGGGGCCAGCCAAGCTCCAGGGCAGGACCCCAGGACTTCCCACAGCATCCCAGAATGGCCCAGCTTGGAAGGGACCTTAAAGCCCAGCCCAATCCACTTCCCTACATGGATCAGCTTCCAAAGTGACAGTAGAGAGTAATGAATGCAGCAGATCACTACCTGCTGCACCAAAAATACACTGTGCCTTGGCTTGGGCTCTCATCCCTCAGATAGGGCCGTTATTAAAGCAGAGAAATACAGAGAAGTTCCATTAAAATTCCACTCCTGGGGGCTTTAAAATAGACTTTTTACTTTAAATGTGAGAGGGGGTGGGAGAACTTCAGCACTAATCTACTAAAACTGCAAAGCCATTTCATTAAACTCACTCTCCTCTCCACTGGGTGAGCAGAGATGTGGAAATTTGAGAGTTCAGAGCAACAGCTGGGTGAGCAGCAGCTGGGTCAGCTGGGGCTGAGCACGATGCCATGGGCACAGGGCCCTTCTTCCAGAACTCCTTCCAGCCCCAGCAGCTCAGGGGGTGCCCAGGGCTGCTGCACGCCCCTGCTGCCTCTGTTGCTGTTTGGGAATGCAGAGCTTGGGCTGAGCCCTCAGCAGTCTGGCACACACGTGTGGCTCTGCATGCCAGGGTGTCATTTGTGTCACGGTGCCTGGCACCTGCTCATGCTGAGGGGACAGTGTCCCTTGGCTGCAGGGCCACCCTCACCCAGCCTTGGGACTGCCCATGCCTTCCACTGACAGAGGGGAAATCCAGGTGAGGTGTGCAGAAGGAATCCTTCCCTGAGAGGTGGGCAGGCCCTGGCACAGGTGCCCAGAGCAGCTGAGGCTGCCCCTGGATCCCTGGCAGTGCCCAAGGCCAGGTTGGACAGGGCTTGGATCAAGCTGGGATAGTGGAAGGTGTCCCTGCCATGGCAGGGGTGGCACTGGATGGTGTGAGGGTCCTTTCCAACCCAACCCGCTGCAGAGGTCCATGACAAGCAGAGGATGCCTAGTGAGGACCAGGGCTGTGTCTCCCCATCCATCCTGGCAGCACAAGGGGTGCCCTCACACAGACCCTTCCCTGGTGCAGGTTCAGGGGGTGCTGAGGGCTGATGCTGCCCCTGTCCCTGTCCCACAGGTGCAGTGAGAGCATCCAGCATCTTCCCCATCCTCAGCGTGGGGCTGCTGTTCTTCGGGGGCCTGTGCGTGGCCGCCAGCGAGTTCTACAAGAGCAAACACAACGTCATCCTCAGCGCTGGCATCTTCTTCGTCTCTGCAGGTAGGAGCTGCCCAGGGGCCCCTCCAGCCTGGGGGACATGGGGGGCACACAGGGATGGGGTGTGGGTCCTCCCAGGCTGTCAGCACTGAGAGATTCTGAGGTTTGAGAGCTGTTCCAGCCCTGTGGAAAATCCCCACAGAAGGGAAAGGTTGTCAGGGGTCTCTGGCCATGGTCCCTGTGCCAGACAGGGCTTCAAGTGCCCTCTGCCCTGCCTCGAGCAGAGCCCATGGTGGGGCACAGCCCCGGAGGGGCTCCCCAAGTGCAGCCATCCCCTGGGGCCACCAGACCCTGGGACAGGACTGGGGCTCTGCCCTCCATCCTGGACAGTCAGTGGGCACTGTGCCAGCAGCAGCACCAGGCAGAAGGGCTGCCACATGGAAACCACTCTCTGGAGAGGCTGTTCCTGCTGGATTACTCATTTCTCTGTGCTGTTCCCCACCGCTTCCCCTGATTATCGCGTGACAATGTCTTTGTCTCAAGGAACCGCTCTATTTTGTGTTTTTCTTCTCCCCACAAAAAGACAAATGACTCTTCCTCCTTGGCTGGCAGGAGCTGCTGATGCAGATGAGAAAACAGCAGAGAGAACATAATTGATTCATTAAGTAAATCTGGGAATGCACCAGCCTCTCCCCAGCCTGCAGCACAGCCCTGCTGGCTGCTGGTGGGGCACAGGCTGCCCCTGCCCCAGACAAAGCCTCAGGACTCCACCAGAAATGGAAAGGGGCAGAGCCATTCCAGCTTCCCTGTGCTCCCAGGGCCATGGTGACCTGGCTTCATGCTGGGGGGATCCCCCTGTACCCCTCAGGCTGGCTCTGCCGCTGCATGACACCAGCCAGGCTCCTGCATTGCCTGCTCTGCAAAGCAGAGCACAACCAGCTCCTGAAATGTCCCTTTTCTAGAAAAAACAGTGATTATTCCTCCTTCCTGGGAATATACAGGGACAAGGGAATGTGTAAGGGAACATAAAGGTGTCCTGGGAGACCAGTAGAGGTCTGCAAGGGGGTTTGGTCCCAGTGTGCTGGCAGAGGGTTGGTGCCCCATGGGGACACATTCCCCCCATCCACTCCTGCCGCTCAGGTGAGCGCCTGCCCTGCTTGTCTGCCCCGCAGGTCTCAGCAACATCATCGGGATCATAGTGTACATCTCGGCCAACGCGGGGGACCCGGGGCAGAGCGACTCCAAGAAGAGCTACTCCTACGGCTGGTCCTTCTACTTCGGGGCGCTGTCGTTCATCATCGCCGAGATGGTGGGGGTGATCGCCGTGCACATGTACATCGAGAAGCACCGCCAGATCCGCGCCAGGTCGCACTCGGAGCTGCTCAAGAGGTCGGCCTTCACCCGCCTGCCGCCCTACAGGTACCGCTTCCGCCGGCGGTCCAGCTCCCGCTCCACCGAGCCCCGCTCCCGGGACATGTCGCCCATCAGCAAAGGGTTCAGCACCATCCCCTCCACCGACATCTCCATGTTCACCCTCTCCAGGGATCCCTCCAAGGTCACCATGGGGACGCTGCTCAACTCGGAGCGGGACCACGGTTTTTTACAGGTCCACAACTCCATCCCCAAAGAGTTCAAGGAGTCTTTGCACAACAACCCGGCCAACAGACGAACCACGCCGGTCTGAGGCGGGCTGGGCCGTGGGCAGGCTGCATGGCATCACCCTCGTGACGGTGTAACCTGTGAAACCCCGTTTTTAAGGACAAACCCGGAGGCTCCCCGTGCCCCTGCCCGTGGGGCTGGTTTTTCACTCCTGAAATGCCACTGGCCTGGCTGCGGCACCTGCAGTGGGAGCGGGACCCCCGAGGGGAGGGGACAGGGCCGCACTGGGACCCCGGCCCTGGTGTCCCACAGACTGAGCGGGCTCCAGCCCCCGGGACAGCGGCTTGCCGAGGTCTCCATCGTTCGTGTGATCATAACCGCAGTGTTCCCATAGCTGTGTGTCCATGGAAATGCTGGCGATAGCCCTGTCCGTGAGAACCCTTACCCGGTATTACCTTTCGGTGGAATCGCCTGGAAGGCCGCAGCTGGAAGCACTGAGCTAGTGCCGGAGCGATGCTTGTGTTCCGAACCCCCTTCCCTGTCGTGCTGGATGGAGTGCTCGGGCTGGGTTCCTCTATGGCGTTTCGTGCATGCATTAAATAGCTTGGAATTCAATTTTGTCATGTCGGGTTGGAAGAAACATCCTTTTGCAATTTTCTGTGGTCTCGAAAGGGCTTATTTCCTTCCCTCCCTTCCCTTCCTTCCCTTCCTTCCCTCCCATGAAAGGACTCAGGAGCAGAATTACTCCAGTGACTGGTAGCAAGTATCCAGCGTTTAATTCACCTCTAATGTTGCAAGCAAACGAATTACTTCCCTGCAGTTGGTACACACGCAGTCAGAGATGACTGGCTGGGCACAGCCGAGGGGCAACGCGCGACCGTGGTGCTGCGGGAGCGGCTGCAGCCGCGCGCGGATGGGGTGTGATTCCCGAATGGCTGGGAGATCCATGAGAAAAACAATAAAATTGTCCAGTTTGGCAAGTTCCTTGGCTGAGTAGGTCACAGTGACCCTGCAGAGGCACCGAGGGCGGCGCAGCGTGGCCGGCAGGGAGGAGGGAGGCCAGGCTGGGCTGCAGGGAGCGCGTGAGCAGACAGAGGTTCGGCTCTAAACTCTCCCGCTGGAGCAGAGCTCGTCTAAGCGCAGGCAGTTTGGAAGCAGTTGGTCCACGGTGATGTGTCACTTAATTGAAATTTTATTTAACCTTCTGGCAGAAGTGGCAGAGTCCCACAAGGTCCCCGGGGCTGCTCTGGGGCCAGCAGGGCTCTCATTCACTCCTCTCGCAGAAGGGCAACATCTGGTGTGCAGTGTGTGAGCCTGAACAGCCTCGCCCTGGCTCTGCTGCCCCAAGAGTGCACATCCCAATCCTTACTGGGAGAAATGGACAGGCCGCTGGGAAACCCGGCTCAGGAGCTCTGCTGGAGTGAAATCCTCCTGGGAGCTCCACAAACAGCCCCAGCCAGGGTGGCACTCCCTTCACAGAACCACAGAATGCTTTGGGGTGGAATGGACCTTAAAGCTCAAATGATTCCATGGGCAGGGACAGCTTCCATCATCCCAGCCTGGCCTTGGGCACTGCCAGGGGTCCAGGGGCACCCACAGCTGCTCTGGGCACCCTGTGCCAGGGCCTGCCCACCCTCACAGGGAGAATTTCAACTCCTTCGCCCTCATTTGCTACTGTGGCAAAGGGGGTTGTTCGAGAAGGCTGATTCAGATGCTAATTAAGCCTCTTAATTGCCGTAGTTGCTGATTGCGTGTGTTAAAAACAGTCAAAGGAGAGTTGCACCCCCATCTTAGGGCAATATTTAAAAGCAAAGCAGTGAAAGGGCTGGCAGCGCTGAACACGGGGTAGAATGGAGTGGAATAATGTAGATGGAAGGAACCTACAATGACCATCTCCAACTTCCCGAGTAATTGTTTTTGATCGTGGCTGACCAAAAGCTAAAGCAGGGCCTTAAGGGCAGAGCCCAAATCCCTTTCCAGCCGCTCCAGGCAGGCTCTGGGCACCCTGGGGGCGCAGAAAGGCTGCGGAGCCGCAGTGCCGGACCGGCTGTTTGTGCGCATGGAGGCAGAGCGGGCAGTGATTGAAGGTGTTTACTGCCACGTGTAATATCTTCCCTTTGTGCCGATGTCTTTCCCCTGGAAGAGAAAATCGATACCCAGGCTAAATCTGGAGGCTTCAATATTTCTCAGAGAAGTGCAAATCAATATGGATTTCTTAACAAGTTTAATTTCAATACCTGAAAGTGCACATTCTGCCCATTTCCTGACCTTTGCAATCCCCGGGAGAGGAGGATTAAAAAGATTTGTTCAAATTCAACGAATTGAATCAGCAAATGCCCCATTAGCTTGTTTTCTTTCCGCCAGACCTTGATAAACAGTATGATAGCCCATCGTCTACGCGCGGCTGCCAGCGCCGCTCCGACACCAGGCACGGCAGTGTGCTGGTCACCTCCATGGCGGGCAGGACAGCCCAGGTGGTGGCACAGGGGCCGGTGTCACACGGAGAGGCACCCGCTCCCCCTCCCCGGGTGCCAGCGGACCCACATCCATCCCCCGTGAGCCCGATCCTGCCGCGCTGCCGAGCCCGCTGATTTATGGTGCTGCAGTGCTCTATATTTATCTACAGTGGCTTTGTGCAGCGTTAGATCATCGTGGGAGCCCGGTAAACACCGCGGAGCGAGCGGGGCGTGCGGGCCCGGCCGGCCGGGGCGCAGCACTCGGGGAGATTCGGTGTGTTTGCCCTTGGAACGATCCCGGGGGCCGGAGAGCCGGAGCGCATCCCGCAGGAGAAGCGGGCAGCCCGCGGTGGCGGTGACAGCCCCGCAGTGTCCGTCTGTCTGTCTGTCCCTCGGGTCACGCACAGCCCCAGCCGTGTCCGTCTGTCTGTCCCTCGGGTCACGCACAGCCCCAGCCGTGTCCGTCTGTCTGTCCCTCGGGTCACGCACAGCCCCGCAGTGTCTGTCTGTCTGTCTGTCCCTCGGGTCACGCACAGCCCCAGCAGTGTCCGTCTGTCTGTCTGTCTGTCCCTCGGGTCACGCACAGCCCCCCGCAGGTGGAGCGGGGCCAGGCACGGTGCAGCCCGCGGTGGCGGTGACAGCCCCGCAGTGTCTGTCTGTCTGTCTGTCCCTCGGGTCGCGCACAGCCCCAGCAGTGTCTGTCTGTCTGTCTGTCTGTCTGTCCCTCGGGTCGCGCACAGCCCCCGCAGGTGCAGCGGGGCCGGGCTCGGTGCGGGCTCAGTGCGGGCACGGCGCAGCCCCGGAGGGCTCCAGCCCCGCTGCGGCGATGCCGTGCCGGGCCCGGGGCTGCCGCTGCCGTTCGCCTCCCCAGGGAGGGGTTTAATTGCTGTGTTGGTGCTGCGATGACAAAGCCGGCGGCGGAGCGCTGTCAGCCTGCGGGAGCTGCTGCTGGCACCGAGCCCGCCGAGGGGAAATGGCAGCCGGGTCCTGGCTGCAGCGCTGAGCTTTGCCTTTCACCCTCCTTTCCTAACCCCACACCTACATCAGGACAAATGCACTGCCCTCTCCGCTGCCTGCTGCAAGGGAAGCTCCCTAGTCCCGACTCCTGCAGACTGCTCCTTCCTCAAAAGCATCTTTTGTCCTTTCTGGGTTTGATTTTTTGGGGATTTTTACAGTTTGCCATAGCTCATGAGAGTCTGGGTAAGGCCAGACCGTTTATATCGTTTACTTGATGGACAGTAATGGTTTCTGTGGTGCCATTACTACCTGTCATCTAAATCCAAACGCTGAGGTGCTGTAAAGGGCAGCCTTTCACCGGGGGCTGGAATGGCTTCTCCAGCATCGTTATCCTGCACATCCGTAAATCCCCAGCTGACCACAGCCGCTAAACACAGCCCTCAAAAGTTCCCCAGAAAATATTCAACAAATAAGATTTTCACCCACTCTTCAGTAACAAACCGCTGTCCCTCTGGCATTATCCTCACTCCAGCCACTAGAGGAGAAAATCCTCCTTCAGCACCTGAGCTGGTGTTGGAGAAGGTCAGCAGGAGCTGGGGGTGTTTGGAGATGGGAGCTCTGTGCCTGTGGCTGCTGCACGCTGGGGAGCCCTGACAGGTGCCCTGGGAGCACCATGGGAAACAGGGATGCAGGTAAATGCAATTAGGAATTAATTACCACAGCTTCTCATTGCCTGCTCCTGGTGCTCCAGTACCCAAAGGGAGCCTGCAGGAAAGGTGGAGGGAGATTATCTACCAGAGCAGGTTGTGATAGGGCAGGGAGGAATGTCAGGGAGTAGGATGGGATTAGATATTGGGGGAAAGCGCTTCCTTGGGGTGCTGAGGCCCTGGCACAGGGTGCCCAGGGAAGCTGTGGCTGCTGCAGCCCTGGCAGTGTCCAAGGCCAGGCTTGGAGCAGCCTGGGATAGTGGAAGATGTCTCTGCCCCTGGCAGGGAGTTGGATGAGGTGCTGCTCTCACTTTGCTGAATTAAAGTTTCAGCTTCTTCAATAACCTGCAGGTCCGCTGGAAAATTGTGACGAGTGGCATCGAGAAGCAACTCGGTAAGTTTATTTTGATGAAATACAATAATTATCATGCTTAGCAGCTGTTGCTATTTAAAATAAGAAAAAACGGGGCTTGCATTGAAAATGTTTTGTAAACCATGTGCACCAACAATCTGTTCCAATGAAACCAGCCATTATGGAAACGGTATAATAGCAGGAGCTCATTATGGAAAGTTAAATTGCAAATCATATTTTGTTTCAAATGAGCTGGATGAATGCATAATTTGCCTCAAAGAAATAGTTTTGTAGTTCTGATCCTCCTGCCAAGAGCTGAAGCTCTTGGGCTGCAGCTGCCGGGGCGGCCTGATTGTCCATTTCAAACTGCAGGAAGTTTGGGTTTCAAAGGAAGGTTTGAAGAGAGAAAAGGGGGAAAAAAAGTGAAGGAATAAAAGGCAGAGCAGTGGGAGCTCTCAGTTGGTTCCCAATGTGAGATTCTGATGGTGCAGCGTGGGTTTCAAACACACCAAGGGCCTGTATGGGGCTCATCACAGTCCCTGTGCTGGAGCCAGAGCCCGCAGCCTGGGCAGAGCTGGTTCCCCAGGAGCGGAGGTGACAGCCATGGTGACAGCCATGGTGACAGCCAAGGTGACAGCCATGGTGACAGCCAAGGTGCCTCAGCCAGGGTGTCACCGGAGAAGCCCCAGAGCCACCACCCAGGTGACAAAGCCCCAGCCCTGCAGGAGCTGCTGGTGCTGCTCTGGTGCTCAGTGCTGCAGGGCTAATACATGGTGCCTTGTGCCCAGAGACCTGACCTACAGCTGGTGGCACATGAGATGCCACATGAACGGCTGATGGCATTGTGAGATGTCTCATGGCACTGTGAGATGCCACATGAATGGCTAATGGCACTGTGAGATGCCACACAAACAGCTAATGGCATTTCCTCGTCACAGGGTGGCTCTGGGGACGGGCAGCGGTGGCACAGGGGACACAGACTCATGGCTGTGCCACCATGACGTGGCTGATGGGGGTGGCAGGCAGGTGGCCACAGCAGGACCCTCTGCCATGGGGCCAAGCCCAGAAAGTGCCCAGAGCCCCCTGCACCCTCCCTGCTGGGTGGGGACCCTCAGCACAGGTGGCTCTGTCCCTTTGGGCAGGGCACAGGTCACACCTGCTGTGCTCCAAGCACGAGCTCCTGGGGCCAGGGTCACCCCCAGCTGTGGTGGCTTTGCAGGACCCACGAGCTGCCCCTCTTTGCACCCCAGGCTGTCCCTGTGCCTCACTCCAGCACTCTCGGGGTGCTCCAGTGTCCCCCAGCCCCGCTGCTGCATCCAGCCCAGCCCAGCCCAGCGGCAGCTTCATTAAATATTAAATCCAGCAGCTGCTGGCAGTGTTGGGGGGTGGGTAAAGACAGCAGAAGCAATTTGCAATTAAAATGTGTTTATCTTAGGAAAGAAGTCCCGGAAACTTGTAATTAAAATGTTTATACCAAGGGCAGGATTTCGTAGCCTGAACCTTCAGAAATCATAGTGAAGCAGCAGTGGCACAGGTGAGGCTGGCACAGGACAGATGGGAGCTGGGACCCAGGCAGTGCTGGGGTGGGGAACCACGTCCTGCATGCCTGGAGCAGCCCCACGAGCTTTGCAGAACAAAGCCCCCACCCAGGCACTGTGCCCAGGGGATGCAGGAGGGCAGCAGCAGCAGGGATGCAGCAGTGGATGCAGCAGCAGCAGTGGATGCAGCAGCAGCAGCAGGGATGCAGCAGAGCAGCAGTGGGTGCAGCTCCTCCTCGGTGATGCTTGGCCACATCATTTTCAGGCACAACCACGGTGGCTCCTGGCAAATCCCTGTTGGGCTGCTGCCTTCCTCAGCACCCCCCACTCCTCTAGGGGTGTTTTTGTGCATTTCCAAGCTTGTTTTGCCTCCAGTTACAGCAGGTAGGAACTTCCCATGCAGAGCAGGTGTGATAAAAACATCTCCTGATTTGGGAGTTGTACAATCATAACCCCAAGCTCCCCCTTTATTGGTCCTGCAGCAGCAAGGTCTGGGTTGAGAGTCTGAATTTAGATCCTCTTCATATTTATTTCACAGTGATAAGAAGAAAAATAAATAGAAGTAGAAGAAGGGCATGGAGCTGGCTCTGTGTGAGTGGAGAAGCCATAAATCACTCTGAGAGTGTGTCCCAGAGGCTCTCACATTGGTTAATAGGTGCCCTTTTAAAAGTGCCTTTTACCCTCCCAGATCATGGAAACTCTGCAGCCGGAGCTGTTGGGTCCCAAAAAAGCCTTTGGGGCAGTTTTTCTCAGCAGAGCCAGAGTGGGTGCCCTGCTCAGCTGCCCCTCTGCCCGCCAGCCCCTTCAGCAGCCTCAGCTGCAGCCTCTCCTGGCTCCTCTCCCATCCCTCCCTGCTGATCCAGCTGGCAGGGAACTCTCTGGAGTGCTGGAGCTGCCCCTGCCCTGGCTTAGCTGAGACTGCCAGGATGGCAGGGCATAAAACCCAGAACAGAGAAAATTATATTAAACAACTGTGAAAGAAATAATTTATTTCCATATTGTCTGTGTTTTGGGCTGCAGGAAAAAGCCCACGACTTTTCCTGCCAAGCCACCAAGTGGCAGGCGGTTCGTTGGCTCGGATCGTCGCTGCTCAGAATGTAATCATCTTTAAAAGGAACAAAAATGTAAAACCCCACTGATCAGAGGTGGCTGAGGGCTCTACAGTTCTGCATCCTGACCTCGGGGGTGCTCAGTGATCCCTGCTGTGCCCAGCCGGGGGCATTGGGGGGTAAAGTGTCCCTGCCTGGGTGCTGGGCAGTCACTGAGCAGACACACCACTGTCCTGGTGTCCCAAGCTGTCCTGGTGTCCCAAGCTGTCCCTGCCTTCTCCTGCCCTCTCCAGAGCAGCTGGGAACCTGGAGCCTTCCTTGCAGCACTGCAGGGAGCACAGGATTGCACTGGGAGCTGAAGGAGCACACACTGCCAGGTTTTTGCAGGGTCTTCAGAGAAAGAAGCGGAGAATCCCAAACCGGCGTGGGTTGCAGGGGACCTTAAAGACCCTCACATTCCACCCCTGCCATGGCAGGGACACTTCCACTGTCCCAGGCTGCTCCAAGCCCTGTCCAGCCTGGCCTGGGCACTGCCAGGGATCCAGGGGCTGCCACAGCTGCTCTGGGCACCTGTGCCAGTGAAGTGTTGGTCAGGAGTGCAGGTGAGTGCCATGGGGTGAGCCGGGTGCTGCACCCTCCTGGTCTCAACAATGGTGTGGCCCCACAACGGGGCCCACGTGGAGCCCACAGGCTGGGCTGAGGATGCCAGGAGAGGCTGTGCTCGTGGCATGGAAAGGTCTGGATGGAGAGGAGGGCACAGCACAGCACCCACAGAGCTGCCAGTCTAGCACTGCTCTGCACCCACTCCGAGCTCCCTAGCGGAGCCCAGGAGCTCTGGGGCTGAAGCAGGGGGGAAAGGAGGGAAATCAGGGAGTGTGACATCAGGGAGTGTGAAATCAAGGAGAGTGAAACCTGCCTGCTGGGCTGGCCAGAGTGCTGGGCACGGGCACTGGGACAGGCCTCGGAGGGGCTCTGGCAGGAGCGCCAGGCTCTGCCAGGGCTCTGTTGAATATTCATCTGTAGGAAATGGTTATTCATGAGCACAAGGAAGATGATCGTTCTGCATTCCGAACTACTCAGCCCGGCTCCCGTTTGATGTGGTGAGGCTCTCGCAGTGCATTTGCATTAGAGAAAGCATTACTACTTCTGATGAGGAGAAGGATTACAGGAGAAATCTGCATAAATTTATTGGTAAATGTCATTTAGCATGTGTCCAAGTGTAATTCATCACAGGGCTGTAGTGCAGCCCGGTGACTCATACAGGGCCGGGGTTTTTCAATAGACAGATAAATAACCCTAGGGACAAAATTACCTCATTGATATTAAATCAGTGGAGTTGCAGGTGAGCAGCGCCTGCCTGGGACAAGCTCCTCGGGGAATGGCAGTCCCAGGGGGATGAGCAATGGGAAATGCCCGTCCTGGGGGATGCTGGCTGCTCCTCCTGTGCCTGCTGAGCCTCACCCAGCTCTGCCTGTGTGCCACCAGCCTGCCCAGCTCTCCATCTGCCCCAGCCTCCCTGCTCCCTCCCGGCACAGAACCGTGCTGAGCCCTTGTCCCAGTGCCACTCCAGCTGCCAGGGACATCCCTGCCCTCCTGGCTCCCCTCCTGCAGCCCCCACAAGCCCAGCCACTGCCAGGGCACCGAGGGACCTGCAGCAGCCTCCTCGGAGGGGCTTCCTCGCAAATCAGCGGCTCGGTGCCACTCAGGCTCTGTCGGGGTCCATCCCACAGCTGCAGGGGTTGTGGTGTCCTCGATTAGCTCTCCCAGGGGAAGGGCTCATCCACAGCCTGCTTTGATCTCCCGGATTTCCCGTGTGATGTAAGGATGCTGTAGGTGTTGGCTCTGCCAGGGTGAGCACTTCTCACAGCCAGCACCTGCCAGGGTGGCTGTGATGAGCTCAGAGCAGGTCCTGCCAAAGCACAGGGTCAGTCCCAGGGCTCAGCTGGAGCCGAGTGTCCTTGTCCATCCCCACAGACACCAGCACCCATGCCCACAGCCCCAGTGTGGTTTCAGCTGTGATTCCAGCCTGGCAGAGGTGAAGGTCCCTATGGAAACTCCATGGAATGGGATAAACATGACGGCATTGGGTCTCCTACCCCTTCTCACCACCTCTCCCTCTCCAGAGGAGGAACATCCCAGGGGTATTGGGAGAGCAGCTCCAGGCAGGGATTAGGGAGCTGTCACTCGAGAACCAACCAGTCATTGGCTTTTTAAATTGAATTTCCCACAAATGCAACAAGGCAGACCCGAACTCCCTGAGCTGGGGAGGAGGGAGCGGGCACATCTGCATCACCCCTGCCCTGTGTTCAGGTGCCCTCCGGCCCTTCCTGAGGAGGCCAAGCTGAGCACTGGCACTTCCAGCCTGCTCTGAGCTCCAGCCCTGGCAAGGCTGGAGCCTGAATCCAAACCTCAGTGCCCCCAGCCCAGGAAGCTCTCCCTGCTGTGGGATATCCATGTCTGCAGCAATTCCTGCTTTCACACATCTCTCAGAGCAAGCAAACTCCTGCTCCATCCTCACTGCCTGATACGCCTTATCGTCGTGTTAGCAATTAATATTAGCATGGTAGAAATTGCTAATTTGTGATATACAATAATTAGAATTCAATTTAATTGCTCTCAAACTCTGCATACAAATGTGGCTTCCACTCCCTGGGCTGGGGAGAACAACAGAGGAGGAGAACATCATCCCTGGTGACACAGGTGAGGCCAGCACAGCACGGTGTCCCACCTGTGGGTGAGTGGAGAGGCAGAGCTGGGGCTGAGCTCACTGCCAGCTGGGTTCTGGGGGAGTGTAGGTGGGCTGGATCAGGGCAGGCAGCACCCAACGCTCACCTGTGCCTCATTGCAGGAGAGGATGGGCTTTTCCTCCTGCTCCTGGGGCTTAGGTGAGCTTGGGAACGGGGATGCTGCTTCTGGAAACAGCACAGGCCTCATGAATCACTGCAGGTACAAAAAGGGAATCAAAGAGAGTTTCCCAGGGGTTGATGCCCCTCAGACCCACGCTGGGCCCTGCCTTGCAGGCTGTGATGGCAGTGGGTGCAGCAGAGGGTGAGGGCATGGCCAGGAAGAGCAGGGGCAAAGGGGGGCACATCCCAGAGATGGGAGCAGTGGACAGGCTCGAGGGATGGGGTGGGTGCCAGCACACACCAGCTCAGTGTGATGATGTGGTTCATCCCTGGGTACCCACAGGAAATGCCAAAGCAAGTCTCAGAGGGGAAAGTTCCCTGCACAGCACCAGCCAGCCCAGTAACATGCTGGGGGCAGTGCTGGTGTCTCTGCTCCCAGCAAGGCTGAGAAGCTGCAGAGTCCTGGCAGGGGCTCTGAGAGCTGCTTGAGGGCTGGAAACCTGCCAGGGTTGAAAGATTAAAGAGGTGAGTCGAGGGGGTTAAAGATCACTCAGTTGTGGTCTCCAGTTCCCACGTGGGAAGTTGCTGATGGATGGCACAAGCAGCTGTGTCTGAGAGAGATTTAAGCTGGGATAAAACACCTTTTAACAAAGGGAGAAATTAAAGTAGGAACAATGTACTGACAGACACATACAAGGTGTTAGAATGAAGGGCACAAAAGATGCTGGATTACAGCTCAGCCTTGCTGGGGAGCTGTACCAGGCACAGGGGGTCCTGCTGGTCCTGCTGCTGGGGATGCAGGGCTGTGCTGGGGAAGGGGGGAGATCCCAGAGCCTTGGAGGAGGGGAGGAGCAGGCTGTGGGTACCCGCAGGGTGAATGGTTCTGGGAAGGCAGGAGCCCCCAGGGCTGCTGAGCAGGAGTGGCTGAGAGCCCTGGCTCTGGGGAGGCCGGCTCCCAAGGTGGCACGGAGCTGGCACACCCCACAGTTGTGTCCTGGAGTGCTCCCACCACAGCCTCAGCTCACACGGATTTATTGCTGGTTTGAAGAGCAGGCAGAGGCAGCAGTACCTGCGTGGAGGGAGCTGGATGAGGCCCTTATCTCCAAGGGATTAGCGGCTGTGTGACTCACAACCAGGATGACTCAAAGACAGACAGGATCCAGGGATAAAGTCAAGCACGGTCCCATCAGCAGCCAATTCCACAAACTCAGCAGCGTCTGCTGAGCGATTAGTGCAGCCACGCAGGGAGCTGCAGAGGAGCAGCGCTCGGGTTTGCCCTCCCTCTGCTGATCCTCGGCATCTGCAGCCCGTGATAGCTGCTGTGTGCAGCCAGCCTGGCCGGGAGGGGAGGGCTCCAGGGCGCAGCAGAAGGGCCCTTTGATCCCTCTAATTAATTCTGGTTTCAAACCTATTGAGGAGGTGAGAATGAGGAGGGAAGCTGGGGCTGCTTTGATGTGTGTGAGTGGATGGATGCAGACAAGAGGCTGCACGGAGGACACAGATTCCAGAAGCAAGAAAGGTTGGAGGCGAGGAGCTCGGCCAGAAGGGCGAGAGTGCTGATGGGCATGGACACACTGGTGCTGCCACGGGAGCTGCTGGCACTGGGACCAGCGCAGGAGCTGCCCAGTGCCTGGCAGTGGTGCCCAGAGGTGCCCAGAGGTGTTTGCACTCTGCAGAGGGCTCGGACACACAGCACAGCCCTGGCTGCTCCGTGCCCGTGGGAGCCTCTGGGGCAGCTTGAGCCAGGGCTCTGGGAGCAGCCACGGGGCTGTGCTGGGCATGAACCACTGCTGGTCTTCTACTGGACATGGCTGAGATGTATGTCCATGACTGGGCATTTCCTGCCCTTCTGAACAGAAACCACCACCCAAAGCAGGCACCAGAGCTCTTTTCAGCTGTAAGGTTGTTCAGCCTGGAGAAGAGAAGGCCTTTTCAGAACCCCTTTCTGTGCCTAAAGGGACTCCAAGAGAGCTGAAAAGGACTTTTTACACGACAAGGGGGAATGGCTCCAAACTTAGATTAGATATTAGGAATAAACTCCCACCTGGGAGGGTGGGCAGCCCTGGCACAGGTGCCCAGAGCAGCTGTGGCTGCCCCTGGATCCCTGGCAGTGCCCAGGCCAGGCTGGGCAGGGCTGGAGCAGCCTGGAGCAGTGGAAGGTGTCCCTGCCCAGGGCAGGAGCCGCCGCCGGTCCCTCTCCCGGTGCTCAAATGACCTCTAGTGGCAGGCGGGGACGGGGGCGGAGGGTTCGCTCTCCTCGGTGAAAAAACACCCTAAGCTAAAATAAAAAGCAAATTGCGTCGGGCTCCTCCTCTCCCGAGGTAGCAATGGTCAGTTAATTTTCTCTTTTCTTTCGCCGAGCAGCTTAATTAGTGACTGGAAATTCATCAAGCAAGGCCACCCTGGTGCTGCCACACCGAGGGGGATCAGGCTGGGAGGTGATGAGACGACGAGCCGGCTCTTCCCAGAGCCTCTGGATTGCCGGCAGGAAGGTGAGATGTGCCGACCAGCAGCGTTATCCCCCTCTGTGCCCACAGCTCGGGCACCGCAGGACCGGGGATGCTGCGGGCTCTGCTCCCAGCCCTCCCTGCCAGGGCACAGGGCTCCGTGGGCAGTGCCAGAGCTGACCCGAGCCATCCCCGGGCATCCTTCGGGGCTGGGACCAAAGGAAAGCCCTCTGCAGAGGAGAGCTTGCTCTGGTTTGGGGTCACCACCCAGGGATGGCCCCGAGAGGGTGGGTTCACTGTGGGGTGCTGGAGCCAGGATCCTCAGGTGGGAGCAGCCCTGTTCTGGCATGGGCTCCTTGGGGATGCTGCTGGAGCTCTCAATGGCCTTTAGGGCTTCCCGAGTAAATTAGCTCTGATTATCATGGAAGAGTTCCTTTTACTCTGATAGTAACTCTTGTGCTGCTCACACAGGGAGGAGTTTGTACCTCTCCTGATTCATTCTGTGATGAGGAACGAGCTCTCATCTTCTTTCTGACTCATTGATAGGGTAAATCTTCTCCTTAGTCCACAGGGTAATAAAGAGGGGCTGTCCAGGGTTGGGAGCCTCTGAAAACGGGGTCAGCACATTCCAGCAGCCCACAAGGGTGAGCAGGGCCAGTGGTGTGCTGGAGGGTGTAAGCAAAGCCAAGGAGGAGCAGCTCCCTGGACTCTGGGTAATTACAGGCTGGGTTTGCTTGTTTGCTTCCCTGTTTGTTCCTTACCTGTGACCTAAAAGCAGCTTTCTGGATTTGTTTCCGTGTTCCAGCACAACTCTTTCAGTTTCCCTCAGTTCTGAGTCCCCTGAGCCTCAGGGAGCTGGCAAACGTCCATGGATTGACTGCAGGCTGGTAGGAGCTCTGGGAAGCCATCAGTCACTCCTAAGTAAAGCTCAGCTTTAGCCAGTGCCTGCCCCCAGCCCTGGGGTGGGGTGATGACCCCGGGCTGGGCTGGGGGAGCAGCGTGGATGTTCCAGCAGAACTGGCCCCGTGGGCTGGGCTGGGACCTTGGGTCAGCCCTGAGAGCTCAGGGCAAGGTGAGTTCCTCTCCTCTCGCAGAGCTCAAGCCACAGGATGAAAACAAGTGGCGTCACTGCTGCTGACAGAACAAACTGGAGAAGGAAATACAATTCCACACCCTGCCACCTTGTCAGCCTGCTCGTCCAGGAGCCTGCCCGTGTGGCTGGGAAGGTGCCAGACCTGATTTGTCCTGCTCAGCTTTGAAGATTTGTTTGTTCCTCTTTGTACAGTTCAGTTGTACAACAGGAGCAATTCTGTGTCAGCCTCAATCCAAGGCTTGAGAACAAGTGTCACAGGGTTAGATGGGATTTTGGGAATTCTTCCCTCTGAGAGCGGGCAGGCCCTGGCACAGGGTGCCCAGAAAAGCTGTGGCTGCCACTGGATCCCTGGCAGTGCCCAGGCCAGGCTGGACATTGGGGCTTACAGCAACCTGGGACAGTGGAAGGTGTCCCTAAACATGGCAAAAGGATGAGTTTTAAGGTCCTTCCCCAACCAAACCATCCAACTATTCTACAATTCAAGCACTTGTGTATTCGAGAATTAAAGCAGCAAAGACCAAAGCTCAGCTGAAGGTGCTCTGAGCAGCAGAACTGTGCTCAGATAAAACTGCTTATAAATCAGCAAAGTACTAAGTGAGATGAAGCTCCCAAACAGCTTCCAATAATCCATCATGGTAAACACTGAAACTCCATGTTACAGCAAATCGTTTCTGTTTATTGCTCATTTTTTAAACTAATGTCTGAGCATGACTTTAAAACTGCCAACACATTTTTGTTGTTCTGCAGAACTTAGAGAACAGCAGCTATAACAGTTTTTTGCTGAATGTATTTGAAGTGAAAGAGTTCAAAGTTTCAGAACTAATTTGAAGATACAAGAACAGCCCGGGTGCCCACAGGTGTGCAGAGACCACCAAGCCTCAACGCTGCTCTAGTGTTTTCTGGCTTTCAGAGTAACCCAGCCCCTCTGAAAGCCACGGGGTAATGCTTTGCCTCATCAGAAAGTTCATGTTTTGTTTTTTAAAGTTGTGAACGTGGGTGGCTGAGGACACTTGATGTGACGTGAGCATTTCTGTCGCATGCAGGAAACAGCCTAGAACAGGCACATCAGGCCCTTCCTTTGGCTCTGACAGGTTTGTCCAGGGCATGGCAGCATTCCCTGAACCAGGAGCCGGTGACACATCCTGGAGTCATGGAATGGTTTGGGTGGGAAGGGACCTTAAAGGACATCCATCCCCTGCCATGGGCAGGGACACAGGACACATTCCACTGTCCCAGAATGCTCCAAACCCTGTCCAGCCTTTCTGTCCATGTCCCCAGCCCTGTCCAGCCCTGTCCCCAGCCCCTGTCCATGTCCCCAGCCCTGTCCAGCCCTGTCCCCAGCCCCTGTCCATGTCCCCAGCCCCTGTCCAGCCCTGTCCCCAGCCCCTGTCCATGTCCCCAGCCCTGTCCCCAGCCACAGCCATAGCCCACAGGCTGAGATCAGCCCGGGTCAGGCTCTGTGTGCTGCAGTGTCCCAGGTAGCAGCCAGGTGCATTCTGCAGGACACAGGAGCCCAATTCCCCACAGGGATCACAAGCTTAGACTACAACCTTACATGAGAAGAGTTCGTTCCAAGGCTTCACTATTTTTATTTGAAAACTGACTTGTCTTTGGATAGATTTCCTTGAGGCAGCCATGCAGCAGCTGGTGGGCAAAAGGTTTCCTGTGTAGAAATTTGCAAACTAGAAAGTAAATATTTGTAAAGTGAAGAGTGTTGTTAGTAAGTTTCAATAGAGGGGTTGAACACGACAGCAGTGCCTACATTGCAAGAGGCAGGGCTGAAGCAGGGCACGATGGCAATAGGAAGCCCGGAGCCGGTCGGTGAACACTTTTGGGCTATACAGTCAATATTCCCCTCAGTCCCGGTCCGTGATTCCTTAGGCCATACAGTCAATATTCCCCTCAGTCCCAGCCCTTCCCTTCCCGTCCCCTGATGAGGGCAGCAGCCCACGCACTCCGCTAGGGGGCGCTCACGACAGAGGGCGGGGCCGCCGCTCACACGTGACCGCGTGTCACGCGCGGCGCCGGGTCACGTGCGGCGTGGTGGACGCGCTCCGTCTGCGCATGCTCGCGCGGCCCGTGCGGTGTCGGCCGGGAAACCCCTCGGCGCAGCGCTGAGGGCAGGGGCGGCCGCGGGAGCCGCCATCGGGGCCGAGCCGGGCCGAGCGGGGCCGAGCCGGGCCGAGCGGGACCGGGCGCGGCCCATCCTGAAGCGAGCGGGGCGGCGCCGGGCCGAGCGGGCCCGAGCCCCAACCCGAACCGAGCGGGGTCGGGCAGAGCCGAGCGGGGCCGAGTCCTAGTCGAGCCCGAACCAAGCGAGGCCGAGCCCGAGCCGAGCCCGAAGCGAGCGGGGCCCGGGCCGGGTCGAGCGGGGCCGAGAGCAGGAGCCGGGCGGGCGCGCCGCGCTCGCCGAGGGCCGCGGTCGTTGCGGGGCGGGGACCGCGGGCTCGCCACGATGGAGAGCTGAGGCCTGCCGAGCCCTGAGGCCGCGGCCCGGCCATGGCGCAGCGCCGCGGGCTCTGAGCGCCGCTCGCCGCCCCAGCGCCGCCGCCCCGGGCCCCGCGGGCCCTGCCCGACCCCCGCGGGCCCTGCCCGACCCCCGCGGCCCCGCCGCGCCAGAGCGGGCGCCGCCCGCGCCCCGCCATGTCGTGCGTGCACTACAAGTTCTCCTCCAAGCTCAACTATGACACGGTCACCTTCGACGGGCTGCACATCTCCCTGAGCGACCTCAAGCGCCAGATCATGGGCCGGGAGAAGCTGAAGGCGGCCGACTGCGACCTGCAGATCACCAACGCGCAGACCAAAGAAGGTGCGTGGGGTTCGGGGGCAGCGGTGATGGAGCAGTGGTTGCTGTGGGTTCGGAGCTGTTCCTTTGTAGCTGCTGCTCTCACAGCACCGTCCGAGCAGATCTGCGTGCGGAGGTGCTGCAAAAGTTTGGGTTTCCCGGAGTTGTGGGTAAAATGGGGGCGGTGGGGGGCAGGATGTGTGACCATAACAAACCTGCCTGCTTTCTTTGAAATCTGGCAGAGAAATGTGAAGGTTATCACAAGGAGTATAGCGCATGGCTAATTTCAATGAGGGAAGAAAAGTGAGTTTCAATGAGGGAAGAAAGTGACGACAATTGAACTTTGTCGTCAATTTCTCTTTGCCTCATTCATTGGAAAGTGCTTTGCTGCTTTTTTTACCCGCCTTTCATTGAAAGCAAGTGCCCCTTGCAGTAATTGCTATCAAGCAACAATTTGTATCGAGTGTATCACTGCGTTACAATTTCTGCAGACCCTTAAAGCCTCTCTCACAATCAGCGAAAAAATTACTCTGGGGAATTCGTGTTAATGTAAGTTTTCCAAACAAAAGACGCCGTAGTTTGGATGCTCCTGAGCATCATTTCATCATTCTTGTCTAATGTTGTTTTGATTTTTTTTTTCTTCCTGGCACTTAGTGCTTGCTCTGTCAGGGCAGTCCTGAAGTTTTATGGCAGAACATTTACAGAGAATATATGTAAGAAATACATGTTTACAGTGAATATATGTTCTTTGGGAAATCATGAATTCTCTTAAATCTAATAAATAGTGCTTGATTCTGTGGTGTGAATGTGGGTTTGTGTTACTGTCATGCTTCAGTTTGGTAATCTGCCATCCTGATAAGTTTGAATGTGATTAAAGACTTCGGAGTGTGACTTTTCAGAAATGAAAAGAATTGTATTTTCATTCCTTTTCATCCAACGTTAAACCTTTTTCTTTCCCCACCCTGTGGTTCTGTGTCTCAGTAGTTTTTTCCTTTAAAAGTTGTAAGAGAAAAAAGATGCAGGTAAATGTCCCCTCATGAAGTATTACTGCAGCATCCATGGTACCAGATTGACCAGGGTGTTACTTTGTTTTCACATGTAACCAGAGTCCAGGGAAGGAAAGGAGTTTGCCTCACTAGAAGCTGGTGTTGCCTCAAGGTGAAGTTAAAAAAGGATCGTCCTGAGTCTGCTAGGCAGGTTGTGTTGCACTTTAGCCTCTAAAAAATGAGTATCAAATTTTAAATATATAACTATGTAAAATACATAATTTTAAATTCTATATTAGTGATACACATGCTTATTGAAGCTTTCCTAAGGGTGTTTTCCATGTGAAAAGGCAAAAATCTCTCTGTGGTTTGCAGAGCATAGCTAGAGAATTTATTTCCAAAGTCTGTGTCTGTCAAATCTTTGGTTCATATGCATAATTGTGAATCTCAGTTTTTATTAATCAGATGTAAATGCTTAAATTAACCTGCAGAAATTAAAATAACAACTAGACCGGGATATTCTACCTAAGTGGGATGTTAGGAATTCTTACGTGTGGACATAAGTATTGGGTTTTTTAACTTTGTCTATTCAGGAGTCCTGAGTAAATGTTAAAATGATCTTTGGAAAGAACAAAGTGAGCCATGATTGGTCCAAGATCATGGAAGCTTTTACAGTTCTGGGTCTGTTACTTTTCCTAATGGAAAGCTAGTAATAGGAGAACTGCTAATATAGGCCAAAAGTACACAGGATTTTAAATATCAGTGGGAAAAAAGGATCTGATGGACTGTGTAAGATTCTGGGAATGCAAAATGGGTGGGTGGGACCTGTTTTATGTAGGGGGTTCCTGTTCCATACCTGCTGTCAAGGCATGTTCTCTAAAGCCTGTGCTTTTAAACTTGCCTCCATTTCATTGGATCTGGATTTTTTTACTTGTCTTCTATGACAGGTGTTCCTAGAATATTGTGGAAGAGCTGTGAGCTCCACAACTGAGGTCTCTTGAGTGTTCTTTCCTGTGCTGTGACATTCTGAAACAGAACACTTGGAAAATGTGCCGTACTTACAGGGCAAAATACCAAGAAAATAAACCCCAAAGTTGGCTCTGAGCTGGTGTGGGACGGCTGAATGGTTTTGGGGCAGAGTGGTGCCCCAGCAGTTCAGCCCCAGGCTGACACCACAGCAGAGCCCAGGGGGCCCTAAAGCAGGGCAGGTGGTGTAATGCGATTAATGATTGGGAGTTGGGTGGATTTGATGGACTCATCCCTTCAGAGCAGGGCAGGGGCTCTCGTGGGGCCAGAGCTGTGCAAACAGTGCCGTGGAGATTCCCTGGGCTGTGTGACCTCCTGAGCCGGCTTGTTCCAGATCAGGGATTCCTGTTCTGGGGGAAGCACAAAATCCAGCACGAGTGGCCCTGTCTGTTTCTCTGCAAGTTTCAAGGCTGCTTTTGTAGCCAGCTACAGCAGTGGCTTGTCCCAAAGTGAGCAAGTGGTGGTGATGAGAACAGAGTTAAATCCTGTCTAGGGAGAAAATGTGTCCCAGGGAATTCCCTGTGTTCTGGTGGGGACAGCCTGGCATGTTGGCAGGCTTTGCAGCTCTTACCTGCACATCCTTCCCCCAGCAGCTGCTTAGCAAGGCTTTTGCCTGCCCTGGCACACCTCGGCTTGCTTTCCAAGGACTCCTGGTGAGTTCTGTACTCCACCTGAGTGAAAAACCTCTCAGAGTGCTCAGGCTGTTTGGGCAATGCTGGCAGATAAAACCGTGAATGAAAGCAGGCCAGAAAATGACATGGGAACTTTTGTCAGTAACTTGCTTATAGCATACATAAACACAAATTATTAAGACTAGCAGAAATTCTTATAATAGATAAATTAAAAAGTGGGGGTTTTAAATTTCTCATTCAGTATGAAGCAGCATAAACTTGCCAGCAAATCTGAGCTCTTTGCACCTAGCTGTAAGAAGGCTGTGGACACTGATGCAGTAGTTGATGTCGGATTTCTGTGTCAGTGTGAGGCAGCAGTCAGCTGACTAACTAGTTTGCCTCCATTCATGCCTTGAAATACTTAATCTGGACTCTTTCAAGCTACTATTTTCTTGTAGGATAAACAGCAAGTTTTAGACTGTTGTGTCTCTTCTGCTCTAAGCTTTAATATCCAGATTTTTCTTTGTTTTTACAGTCATTTTGTGTTAGTTGGGTACTTATAATCACAGCTCAGATTGAGAAATTCCAGTAGCCACTTCCTGGCCGTCACTGGTGGTAAAACAAGTTTGAGCTATATGGGAATGGGAATGAACAATGCTGCTGCCTCCAGCTTGGAGCGTTTCTGTTGGAGCTCTGCTTGGACACGTGTGAGCAGGAGCTGTGTGGAGGTGGCCTCACTGCTCACCTTGAGGTGTGGATTCATGGAGAGACAGGGACAGGCACAAGTAGAAACAGCTGCTCTGGGCTTCCAGAACTGCAGCTGGCACCATCTTCCAGGTGTTTGTCTCAGCCTCAGCGCTGCTTGAGCTCCTTGTCCATCAGAAAGTCCCGCTGTGGCCTCTTTGACAGGTGGCTGTGTGAGGAGCAGAGCTCGAGGGCTTGTGTCAGGATGTGGCTTCTGTAAGAGCTGCTGTTTCTGTCACTGCTAGTCCTTTCACCCACAGTTTTAATCTGCTCTGCAGTCCAGAGGAGTCTCGCTGTTTGGTTCCCTGGGGGGACGATCAGGAATTAGTTTCAGCTAAATGATTTCTCAGTTTTCTGAAGAAATGTTCTGTTAGCTGGAAATAGAAGTAAAACTTTAATTTCATGGTTGAAGTGATGTCTTCTGCTCGGTATGTTTTGGTGTAAGGGAGGTTCCTGCCTGTAGGAATAATATACTGAAAAATTGAGCATAAATTGTGAGATACTCGTATTTTGTGTGTGATCACTGAGCAAACTCATCCCGACAAAGCTTGACTAGATACATAACAGTACTAGGTTTCAGACCAGTGCTTTGATTCAGTCTGCAGAGTAAAGGATTGGAATAACTAACACTGCAGGCACATCACAGGGAAGGACTTCTCATGGTGCTTTGCAACATTTAGTCATATACAGCCTGTGTAAGTTCCGTATAAAAACCATTCTTATGAAGAGGGCTTTGCATTTTAAGTTTATTCAAAGTGTCTGAGAATTGGATTTTTCTTTGGGCCTTATGTAAAAGGTCAAGGGGCTTTTCTTCTTTTCAGACAACCAGCACAGTACAGGCCCAGGCAGAGCAGGGATGGCTCCAGGCACATGCTGTTTTCCAAAGGCTTTTCAAGACTTCAGAAGTCATTTTGTTTGAGTCTCTCTTCTCTGCAGAGAGTGAGTGGAAAGAACTTGTGTCTGGTTAATTCAGACTGGATCATGAGCTTAAGGGAGGAGGTACCACTTTACTTTGAGCCCCTTCTGTCCTGCTTGTGAAAGCAGCTCAGAACCCCCAAGTGTTTGTGCTCCAGACTCCAGCGCTGTCGGTTTCAGTTGCATTTCTCTGTCAGGCCCTGAGCAGCTGCCCAGCCTGCCTGGGGACCGTGCAGCTCCAAGCACAGAGCTGGTGCCTCTGCTGTTCTGTCAGGCCTGAGCAGGGCAGCAGAGGGGAGTCAGGTGTACTTAACAAGCTGAAAGCATATTAAGAGTGCTGCAGAGTTTCCCTGCTTTAGCTGATGCCTGGTTTGTTCAGGACAAGTACTCACAGTCTTTACAGTCTGTTTTGTGCAGGTGAGGCTCAGCTTTGGTTTGTTTTGCTCCAAAGATTTCTTGGTTTCATAGCCAAACAGAAGCAAAAACAGCTTAAAACAGATCAGGGAAAAACCTCATGAATTATCAGACTCTGCTTTAGTGTAATTTGAAACCATTTTGCTCCTAGCATTCAAACTAACTTTAAAAACTGAAAATGGTTTTGCTGCTTGTGCTTGATAATCAAACCTGAAGATTCCTTGACAAGCTGGTGTGTTGAGAGGGTGAAAGCTTGATGTTATGTATAAAATTTTGCTTTTAGATCTGTAACGGGATTCTCGAAAGTGCTCTGTAATTACCTATTAAATACATTCTTACAAATTGACTAATGTTTTTTTCTGTATTGATGTTGTTTCCAGAATACACCGATGATAGTGCTCTGATTCCCAAGAACTCATCGGTGATTGTGAGGAGAATCCCCATTGGAGGAGTTAAAGCTACCAGCAAAACATACGTTATGTAAGTACTGCAAACATTCTCTTGTTTGGGAGGGGTCAGTGTGCCCACCTTGTTATTGACAGCACTTGCAGAGGCACTGGGCTTGTAACTTGCTTGTTAAAACTGCTGCTGGTGTTTGCAGTCATGGGGTAGCTTTCAAAGTGTCTGTCCCAAAGGAGACTTAGATTTTGGTGTTCAGACACCAGCAGTGGTAACTTTGGAGATGATTCTATTGAGCTTGGTTTGGAGTTTATTTTTCTGAGATTCAAATTTTCTGAAATTCCTGTTTCCTCTACATGGGGAGATTCCTTATAATATGTGTCTGCCTTTTTGACAAAGGCAGGTACACATTCATGAACTTAGCATTTGTTCACGTCTCAAAAGAGTTTGATTCTGGGTGTTGGACTGTCACTTGCATTTGGGGGAGGTGGGGCAGGATATGACAGGTATTTTTCTGCCTCAGACATGGGGGGGTTATATAGTAGTCCTAGAGGAAAGACCAAGGGTTGCCAGCTGGTAAACCATGCAAACAAGGAGTTTCATTCCTAAGTGACTCCTGTGTGTTTCCTAAACACACAGTATTTGTTTGGGGCAAGAGATAAAGAACCATACCCTAAAGGGTATTGGCTTTTGTGCAAGTACCATGAAGTAAACCGTTAATCCTGTCCAAAGTCAAATCTCAGAAGTAGTTTAGCACATTACCAAATGTACTGGGTACCTTTCTGAGTCCGTCTGTACCCGAGCTGGGATCTGTGCTCCGTATTTTAGTTCTGTATTTCTGAGGTTTACACCTGATTCTCTGTCCTCAGTATTGATTAAAATCACAGAGACTCAAATGCAATCCTGACTCCAGGATTATGGCTGCATTGATGTTTTCCTACTGTCCAGATCCTTAAAGCCGTGCCTCTTCACCACCAGCAGGAGATATTATTAGCTTGTGGTTTTGCCATGTCTTTCTAATGTTGGTTCTCAGGAAAGTACCCTGAGGAGTTACAGTGTGTCTTGAACAAACAATACAGCAGCATCCTGGTACCCATGAACCATTTGCAAGCAAAATCCCCGAATGGATGTGGCTCTGCATGTAACCTTGGGGCATGTTACTGCAGGAGTTGGTGCAGTGCTTCCCAGCTCTCCCTCGGGATTCTGCCCCCCAGCTTTGTGCCTCTAAACACAGCCTTGCTTTGGGGCTCATTTCGCTGAGTGCTGTCCTGCCAGTGCACCTTGCCTGGTGCTGTAAAGCCCTCCAGAGAATCAAAGCTGGCAGCAAAGATTCTGTCACTACTGCTGTGGGGGATCAGCAAAGAACAGCACTGCTGTGGTGGAGTTGAAAATTAACCAGGCAGATGAGCCTTCTGTTCCCCAGCTGGAAACACTGCAGAAAGCACTGGCAGGGTGGTTAATGTTTGGGGATGGGGAATGTCTGCTGGGATGGTGAGAGGCCTTCAGAAAGGCACTGCTCACCTTGCAGTAAATGGCTGGAGCAACTATTGTGTGGTAATCCAAAGTATTTCCTCACCTCCTCACCCTCAGGAGGTATAATTGGGAGCCTGGGGGTGTTCAGCAGTGGCAGGAAGCTGAGCCTCTCCATTGGCATGTAAATTCCCCAGCAGCCTTTGCATTGCTTCTGCTCATGGGACTCTTTGGATGATGCGTGGATTGTTTGTTAGCTCTCTCAGTGGCTGCATGTGTGGTTCATGATAAGGAGCATGCAGGTCCACACCACCGAGTATGTGGAATCTCAGCAAGTTTTCAAATGTCATACATATTTCCTAAAATATTGTAACGTATTCAAGATTCTCTTATAGCAAATTCTGGCAATTAAGACCTTTTTTTTTGTCACAGGACTCCTAAATCGCACAAAATCCTAGAAACTACTTTCAGGTGACATTTCTACTACTACTTTTAGTCAATATAGCATATGTAACATGTTTAATATTTTGGCACTTTGATGGCTAAATATAGTAGATCTCTGAACACAGTGCTTGGGCTTCCACAAAGCAACACTGTTCTAGCCCTGTTCAGTGCTGCTGACACTGTTATGTTGCCCCTTTGTCACATGACTGTTTTTCACTTGAGCAAACTTGCACTTGTAGATTATCACTGTTCTTCACAGAAACTGAAGCCCTGTACCTGGTACCTGTGTGCCTTTGCAGGGATGTACATGTTGGCCAAAGCTGCCCCACGCTTTGGTGATTGATTATTTGAGAACACAGAACTCTAGTACAGACTTCACATGGATTTGATACTTGGAGAGCAGAGACAAAATGTCTCATGACTTCCTCTTGCACTGTTGTGTTCTAGATCTGTAAGTCTTGAGTAATTTGTGACAATGTCGAAATGTGATTTTGGGGAGTTTTTTAGTTGCACCAAATGTACCAAGAGAGAACAGTTTATGTTACAAATAAATGTCTATATTTGCTAGAGAATTGGAGCATAATGTGATGTTCAGGTTCTGGAATCTTTGTGTCGGGTACAAATGATTTGTTTTAAATTCTGATCACCTTTATTTCTTCTTCTAGAAGTCGAAGTGAGCCAGTGAGTGGGACATCAAAAGCAGTATGTAAAAACACAATCTCACACTTTTTTTCCTACACACTGCACTTAGTTCTAAACAATGCAGCCTTTTATTAATTTGCCAAACGTTAACTTAATATATTTTCCAGTAAAACCTAGTGTATGTTGTAAATACTTTGTATTTGATTCAGCATAGTAAAAACTGGGTAATGCCATCATTTGCAGAGTTCTAATGTGAATATTGGTATTTGTGCCTAGTAATGCATTGTATTTCATATTGAATATGCCAGAATCTCTCCTGTATGACTCTGTGTTGTACAGATAATGTATGATCGTTTCCAGATCCTGTAGGCTCGAGGTTTGCACACTGAACATGGTGCCATGTTCTACATCTGTCTGTCTATAGCTAGTGATATGTATGTTTGTATAGGTTGTTGTGTGCTTTTTGTTTCTTGCAATAAAAACTGTTTGGAGTGTATTTTTTGCCATTTTCACATTGTATCACTTAGCTTTTGTTTTTAAATACCTTTTTTTTGCCTAATGGTTTTTGAAAATGTTATCAAAAACCACTGAGAAATCATTATTGTGAAACTTGGTGCTGTTCCTTACTTTTGACTTGGGGGTTCAAACAAATACCAAACCCAGCATATCCCAGATGTTTTCAGGACAGTTCTGTGCAGCTAAATGATTCCTTCTTATGTCCTTAAATATTTGGGTATTTGTTCCTGAAACTGTGTAATTGAAGTGATATTGTTTGGGCCCTCCTGAGTGCAGAAATGTCTTTAACAGCCTGACGTGAATTTCAATATTGCTGCTACACAGAGTGGTATTCTAAAGTTCTGCATTTGATTCTTTCCCCTTTATCTGATAAAGCAGTTTAGTTCAGCAGTTTGTCTGCAAATGACAATATGTAACACAAATTTTGGCACCAAGTTAGAGCCTGGGGCATTTGGGAGTGAAATCCCTGTCACTTTTCTTAACTTCTGCCTGCAGCACATTTTTGGGTCTGGGTGACTCCAGGGCTGGCTGCTGCTGTAATTCCCAAAGGTTAAGCCTTTCTTTAGTATACCACCACTTGGAATTCACATTTGAAAAGGGGGCAGCATTTTCCTTCAGGTTTGCAAACACTTGTACTGCTGCTAACGTATAATCCCACACGGAAACCCGTGCCTGGTGATGGGCTAGACCTTAATGTGCCACTTGGGTCAGTACTGTGTGCAACTGTGCTTTCCAATAGTCCTTAGAGAATCAAAGTATTATTTGGTGGGGTTTATTTTTTATCTTTATTTTAAGTATAACTTCTTCTCCTTCACTAGACTGGTGTGAGGCATTACACTAACCCTGGATCATTGGATCTGATCACTTGATCAGCTATTAGGATAACTTAATCTAGAAATTCCTGAACTCTGGGGCTGTGTTCTGGGAAGAATGCAGCCTCTGGTTCCCATGGAAACAATCAACTTCAAATTGCAAACTTACTGTGTGTAGGTCTAAAACCACTAAATGTAACATCCATAATTGTGTTGCTGATTGATTGCAATTCCTTTTGGAGATGAATGCCTCTCATTGTGAGTTGGAGTTAGTTGCACTGGCCCAGTGACCCTAGCAGTTAATGTAATGCATATATGTAAACCACGTTTATAGTATTTGATCTAATTCAGATGGGTTTTTATTTCTTGAAAACAGTTCTTTTTCTTTTTGTTTACTAGCATGTGTATAAACACAAACCACATGTTCATAAATAAAGTTAACATTCTTTTAGCCTCGTGTGTTCCCTGGCATGTCTGTATTACATCTTACCATAAGCTAACGTAGATGTGTCAAAAAGAAAAAAGGAGAAATCCCAGAGTGGGAGGGAAAACAGTGCGAGTGAGAACTAACAGCAGGAAAGGAAAAGCAAAGCCATTCCCTGGTGTGCTCTGACTGTCCCTGGTCTGGGAGGGTGGAAGCCTTGAATCCCTCTGTACAGGCCCTCTCACTGGAAAAGCCCTGCAGCCTCAGCAGCCTCTGGGGCTAGGAACACAAATTCTTAAAGTTTATTTTTAAAGTTTATTCTTAAAGTTAAATCAGGTCTTGGTGGGGGGATTGTTTGCCTTTTTTTTTTA
Source organism: Zonotrichia leucophrys gambelii (assembly GCF_028769735.1). Lineage (NCBI taxonomy): Eukaryota > Metazoa > Chordata > Aves > Passeriformes > Passerellidae > Zonotrichia > Zonotrichia leucophrys. The sequence continues at coordinate 15,793,369 of NC_088184.1, forward strand.
ATTTTTAAACACAAATATTTCTGCATGTATTTCAGAGCAGAAGCTGGGTCTTGTGCAGTTGGAGTAAATCACTAGGAATCTTGTCAGTTATTGATGGAGAGTAAAGCTGCAAAGTTAAAATCAGTTTTCTTTTTTTAATGGATGCACAAAAGCTTCTTTTTTTTAGTACTTTTTCATTGTCATGCTGCTGTGGCAGCTGCCATCCCAGCCTTGGGCAGCCATAGCAGGGCGTGGAGCCTTTGTGCTGCAGGGTCGGTGTGGGTGCCTGGGAGAGGCTGGCAGGGCTGAGCTGTGCTCGTGGGGTCAGCGCCAGGGGCACACCTGGAGCCTCCCTGGCTGACCCTGTGTGTAGCCAGGCTTGGCTTTGGGGAAGGCCCTGGCATGGGAGTGTAGCGCTCCAGCAGTGAGATCAGCCTCTTCCTCCTCTTTTCTGTCCTCTTGCCCACTTGGCTTGCTGTTAGTTTCTGTTCAGTCTGCTGCACGACATGCCAGTTAAAACATCAGCTGTCGAGTTTAGGGTTTGGGGGTTACTTTTTCTGGGTTGTGTTTCGGTTTTTTAACAATACTTCTGCAGTGTTATCTTAGGGTTGCCTGCAAATTCATAGAGATGTTGTTTCTACTTGACCATTTTGAGGGACTGCCAGGAAATACTTCAGTAGAGATCTAAAAGGAAAAAAATTGGAGAAAATATAAGATGGTTGAAGGATGGCCATGGGCAAATGCACTGATGAGTACATTAACTATCTGTTTGCTCCTTCTGGTAACTGTTCAATATCACCTCCTTAAAGAAATTAGACTGTTGCCTGCAGGCTGTATAATAGCAGCTTCCTGAAAAAACAGAAGAATTAATAGTTTATTAACTGTTTGTGTTTCAGTTCCTGGTCGGTACTAGACCATTTAATGCTAAAGCTTTCCTCATTTCTTGTTTGTTTCTGAAAAAAAACACAAAATTATAGCTGTGCTTGCCCTGAGAGAACACTGGTCTGCTTTTTCATGTGTAAAAGAGTGGCATATGGAGGATGAAGCTTCAAAATGCTTGTGCAGACCTCCTTTTGAACAGAAGTAGGTACAAAGCATTCTGGAAGGAAGGAGAGATGAATCTTGTGGTACAACTTGCAGTGGAATGAAGGTCTTTTTGTCTAGATCTCTGTGTTCCTCTTCAAAGGAAGAAGACTTTAGTCTCAAAGCATCAAGAGCTCTTTAGTCAGTAATGCAGGGATACTGTGTGTACTTTCCTGAAAACACAGAACAGGAACAGCTTAGTGGTGTGAGGAATCATGTTGTGCATGGAAATACCTTTTCCCAGTCTGCTAAAACTGTTTCCTCAAATTCTCTACTACATTAGGTAGCAAAGGACAAGACCTTTTTTAAGGAAAGGTTTTAATCTCTTTGCTGACCTGTTTAGTGACTTCTTGGAGAGCTGTTCAGTTCACATTGTGAACTTTTATTCTATGTTTTTGAGCAGGTTAGATGTAGTAAGCAGTGATTCAGGTATCTTTCTGGTACTGTTGTGCTAGCTCAAGTGCTTCTAGTGGCATGATAAAATTCAATATACTGCAGAAGGAACTAGATCGAGTTAACCTTTTTACTTTGGCAAAACTGCTTTTCAGCACTAGTTGTCTGGCTTCTAGCCTGAGGATGTCATTCCTGAGAGCTGTTCCATAGGCAACTGGGAGGAGAAAAATGGAGACAAAAATTCCAGGCTTGTGCTCTGAATCCATGTTTTTTTCATCAGGAATATGCTTTGCAATTTCCTTTGTTCATTTAGTACTGGGCTGCTATTAAAGATCAGGTTTGGTCTGATTGCCAGGAGTCATCTAAATTCTCATTGATTTGGGTGGTAGGGCCTATGGTCTAGTAACATACAAGAAATCAGTTTTTAAATTTTTATAGTCTACTCTGTCATTACAAACACCTTTATTTAAATTATTTAAGCAGTTGGCTTTTCTCCAGAAGTGACAGGTTGTGGCTGCTGTTCTAAATTGGCTTGTATTTGGGTTTATTTGGGTACTGACAGGAGGGGCAGAGTGTGTTTTGGGGCTGCTGGGGATGGCCTTCATTCTGCCAGGCAGCTCTGGGTTCACAAAATCATCACTGTGTGCATATAGAAATGATGAGACATTCACTCATTCATTTGCAAACTACACTAATACTATGTTACCTGGAGTGATACTTCTTCCTCAACTAAACTTAAATATTTTTTTAAATCCTTTTTAGCTGAAAATTGACAACTTCCCATTACTATTTTGAAAGAGGTCCCTCTCTGAGATATTCTGAGCAATAAGTAGATCTCCAGTGGGGTTGGTTATTTTAATTTCTTCTCATAAGCACATAGATACTATTAAGCCATCATAGGTTTGGACTTTGTTTTGAATAAATACAAATTACACTGGGTTGGGATTTCATTTGGGTGACACTCAGGGGAATGTAGTGCAGGCATTCAGATTATAGTAGAGGTTAACTGTTGTTGTGTTTTGACTGTAGAACTTGAATATGTGTTTAATTTTTTGTGAACAGATTGATGACTCTTCTGCATCTATTTCTCTGGCCCAGCTTACTAAGGTATATATATATATATTCTTGTAAAATACTTAAAAAGTGTTTGCTTCCTATTTTTAAATTGATACTGTGACCTATTGGTGAATAACTGTTGTAATTGAAAGCCCCCTTTAATTTTTATTAACTTAAAGTATTTATTTTAACTTTAAAATGTGTGTATATTTTGATACTATCCTGTAAAGAGTAGTTCCCAGTTTGGGAAGATAGAAGGGGAGTACCTTATCAGCCTCAGCATAATGTTGCAGTATTACTCATCCTCAAGACACAAAGAAGAAGCTCTTCAGAAGCTGTTTTACCGTTTTTCATACGTTTCATTAATTTTGCGTTGGAAACTAACCCAGTTTGTACAGAAGAATTTAATTGGCTGTAAGTTACGGACATTCCAGGGGGGTGTGACCACCACAAGAGAAGCGGTTCTGTACCATGGACAATTGCATGGCTATTTTTGAATCCCTAGTCATAGTTACAGACCCATTCTCTGAATGCTGCACAATTCCATAAATTGTGGGATCTATACAGTGGACAACCCGATCTAATTTGTTTGAACGCAGACTGTGTAAATTGTGTAAATGTACCTCATTGTTTATAGGAATATACCAATGTGTATGTGTGGCATCTGAGCAGCTGTGACCTTTTGAAACTGTTGTAATGCCATGTTTTGCTCGGGAACTGCTTGCATTTTTGCTCACCAATGTGTAATTTGTCTGGGAAAGCACTAGTGACTGCACTGTGTGGACAGCCGAGTGCTCAACCACCAGTCCCTAAAGCTACAGCCAGTAGAGTAGGCAGGGCCTGAGGCAGAGCAGCTAGTTCTTTGTCAGCAAGATAAAGGCTGGAGTTCATTTCTAATAAAAAGAAATCTCTTCCCACTGGTAACTTTTCCCCTCTTCGCTACAGAAATTAAATTGTATACATTTGGCCAAAAAAAACCCCATTATATATAAATATCTCTAGTTTGGAAGGTAGCCACCCAAAGAATTGGTCCCCATTAGTGCTGTCCCTAAATATGTCCTCGGGTCTGTAACCTCATGTGAAGTTTTATTCTAAAGTGTGCAAAGCTGTCCAAGGGGTGGGGGTACACATTTAAGCTTTTGAGGATATTGAAGTAGTTCAGAAATGGCAGGAAGATGACACCAAGTGGCTCAGCACTGTTACTCCCTCTAATGGCTCTAGTGCAGCCCGGCTCAGCACGGAGGCAATGTGTTAACAGTTCTCTGGTGATTATTACTATGTATGAAATGCCATATTTGAATTTTGGTCTATTCCTACTAATGTTTTGTGGCTTTTGGATGTGTTTTGTAAACCGTTTGGGTTCAAACAAATTAGTCAAGTATTATCTGTAAAGCTTTCTGTAACTGTTAATGGAAATGATTTCATAGTTGGCGATCCGGATTCTGTTACTGTGGAGAAACTGTGTATATGAAACAACCATTTAATAAAATGTTGAAACTAGTTGGTTGCTTTTGTGAATGAATGCATACAAAACCAAACCATGAGTGCTTGAGCTGAGTGATAGGTGCTTGAAGGCCCAAGTCATTTACAGTCACTCCCTTAGACCCTGCTTGTATCTGGACTAGTGTGTAATAAAAACATTTGAACAAATATGACTTAAAAATCAGCTGACTTCAGTAATTTGAAGGTCTAGTTGTACAGAAGGTTTATATTACAATTTGTGTGTTAAAAGGACATAGTCAACTGGAAAAAAACTAAGATAGTCTTCACTCTAGTTAAATCACAGGAAGAAGTTAGGAGGGGGAACATGCAGTTTGCACTGCCTGCAGCTCCTGCTGGGCAAATCTCTGCTGTAAAGAATTTTGCCTTGCTGAGAGTTTGTAAAATCCTTTAGTCCTTTTAATACTTGTATGTCTGAAGCTGAGTTTCAGCAAACAAACCTAACTGCTCCACCTCTGTAGTTCTGTGTCCTTTTAATACTACAAAATGTAAATAATGCTGCTTGTATCCATCTTCCTTGTCCAGTGGAGAGCTTCTCCTGAATATAGTCTGGAGCTTAAAAATCAGCATTAAAAATACTGGATATTGTTGTTTATCTACACATAGCTTCAGTCATCTGAAGGAAATTGGATTGGTTACACAAGTCTTGCTGTAAGGTACAAACAGAGCCTAAGGTTTGAGTGCCCAAGAGTGCTCTTTTCTAGTAGGTTCTCAGGCACATAAACATCATGTCATGGCATAAGGACTCCCCAGACCATCTTCAGCACAAATCTGTTTGGTATAAGCAGCTGCTCTCATGCAAGCTCAGTTAGCGTAGTGCTGCTCTTTACAGGATTGGATGAGTGGTGTTGTCTTGGGCTGTGTGGGCTTAAATGTGTTTCTAATGTGTGTGTCAAATAATTACCTGTTGCACAGACTGCCAATCTGGCTGAAGCCAATGCTTCCGAGGAGGATAAAATAAAAGCTATGATGACACAGTCTGGCCATGAATATGATCCAGTCAAGTAAGTGTTGCTAACATGGAACTCATTCTTTGAAGCTGATGTAAAAATTGTAGAGCTGGTTTGTTTTAAATAAGAGAGACACATTAATCTCTTTTCCTTTTTTTCCCCAAAAACTTGCAGTTACATGAAGAAACCCGTGGGGCCACCTCCACCCTCCTACACCTGTTTTCGCTGTGGCAAACCTGGGCACTACATAAAGAACTGTCCGACAAATGGGGTAAGACTAGGGGGCCTTGGGGGGTGCTCAGTTTTTAATTTTTATCTGGAGAGTTACATAACAAATGTGAATATTCACTGTAAGAATTGTGTATTTTGGTGTGAAGTACAGAGGTTACGTGGCAGTGTTGCAAAACCCTTTGGATTTAAGAAAAACCTGGAATTGTAAAATTTTCTTTTTGTTAGGTCAGAGGCACTAAATATTCCCATAGATCTTTTCTGTGAATCCCTATGCTAGAAATATCTCAAAACAAGTTTCTCCAAGCCCTGAGTCCAGCTCCCTCTGAATTGACCTTTGGAGGAGGAGCCAGTTTGAGGGATTTCACCCTTAAGGAATCTGTAGTTAAGCCAAAGAATGTCAATGAGTTCAAAACATTGTTCCAGCCTCTGGAACACCCTGGCTGCATTCACTTAGGGAAAAGAGTATTTTAGTCCCTTACACTAGGTAAGAGGAGAGGGTTAAAGGTTTTTGTGCTTAAAATAGTCACTGAAATCTCATTTTCAGTGTGGTTCTTGAGATACGTCTGCCTTTCTTAACAGGACAAAAATTTCGAGTCTGTTCCCAGAATTAAAAAAAGCACAGGAATTCCAAGAAGTTTTATGATGGAGGTGAAGGACCCCAACACAAAGGGTGCCATGCTGACCAACACTGGGAAATATGCAATTCCAACCATAGATGCGTAAGTATGGAATTGGTTGGACTGATCCCAAAGGGGAATGGGAGAAACCAGGCAGAGATGCACGAGTGGCGGTGCAGCCACATTGGCCAGCACCTGGACATGTGGGGAGGAAGCCGTGGCACTGGATTTCAGTTTGAAAGTCCATGCTGCTGCCTAACAACAAAGGGGGAGGTCCTTACACCCCTGGGAGCTGGTTAAACATGGGGTGTGCTGAGACTATTTCTGCAGAACATTCCAGCAGCATTTGTAATTGGGGTTATTCTCTCTGGGAACTCCTTTTGATTCTAGTTTGTCTTTCAAAGGTTTCATGTAAAACGTAATAAAGCAGCTGTTGGACTGTGACTCCCTCCCTCAGATGTGAAGCAGGCTTAATTTTTCCTCTTGCTATAAACTAGGAAACACTTGTGTGTGCTGAGCACAGTGGCTGTTCTAAAATACTCTTGGTAGCCCTTCTGGTTTTCTCACCTGGATGTCCTTTTTTGGAAGCTGTAACACAGACTTCTTTCACTTGGAAAATGTCATTACTGGGATACCAGCTTTATCCTGAGCCTCCAATTTACATTTAGCCTCTGGCAAAGGAGATTCATGTCACCTGATATAAGCTGTCAAATGTTTTTCTAGTCTGAACTGATTTCTTAGCTGATCCACTGAACTGGATAGCTCTGCAGGAGAATTCCTCCCTCCCTCTTCTTATGTTAGGGCTATAGAAAAGTAGCTCAAACTAAACAGCTGTATTTTAGGAAGGCCAGTGGAGAGGGAGAAGAATACCACATATTGTCTTTTTTTTGATAAAATTCAAAACTTGGAAGAGTTTTCCCTTTAACTTCTTTCTTTTGCTTTCCCCACTCTACTTCCAGGGAAGCTTATGCCATAGGAAAGAAGGAGAAGCCTCCCTTCCTACCTGAGGAGCCATCCTCCTCCTCAGAAGAAGATGATCCTATTCCAGATGAGCTGTTGTGTCTCATTTGTAAGGATATAATGACGGATGCGGTTGTTATTCCCTGCTGTGGAAACAGTTACTGTGATGAATGTAAGTGTTACTGCCAAATCTGTTAATTCCAGACATCAAATTTGATCTTCTGAGAGCAGAAATAGGAGATAAGGAAATTGCTGTGTTAGTTCTGTTGAATACTTCAGCGTGTCGTGAGCAGGGAAAGACTCTTCTTGTGTAGATGGTGAAAAAAAGGTAGAAAGCTTTTTTTCCTTCCTTAGGTTTCTAGTTAAATCCTCTAAACCTGCAGAGGGAAGAGGATGAGGGGAGTGCATATTAGTGCAGGTGGTTACAGTATTAGATATAGAATGCATTTATTTTGTCCACAGCCCTTTCCCTCACGCAAAATTATGTATCCAGCTTTGGGCACTTACTGCAGACTACAAAGAACTGATGTTGAGGCATTTCGTCCCCATGCTTCCCTAGAGCTGGTTAAAACCTTCAGAAATCAAACCTCGTGGTCTTTTAAAATGTGTTTTATTCATTAACATGGAATGACTTTTTGCTGTACTAGAGTGGAAAAAAGACCAATTGAGCTGTCACATGCCAGTCTGCTCTGCATCTTTACATATTACCGCAATGAAATATTGACCCTCTGCTGTGTGCTAGAAATTGTTGTAGAATTTCAGAGTGGTTTGAGTTGGCCTTCCACTGGCCCAGCTTGCTCCAAGTCCCCATCCAAACTAGTCTTGAACACTTCCAGGGATGCTACATCTTCTCTGGGCAACCTGTTCCTCTGCCAGTTTTTCCCACTATAGAACATGAACAGCTCCATGCTTGCGGTTTAAGACCATATTTCCCCATTAATCATATGCTTGTTTTTGTAATTAATGAGAACGAAAAAGTTTACTTAGTTTGGCTATAAACTACTTAAATACTCTAATTATTCCCAGGTATTAGAACAGCACTGCTGGAGTCCGAGGAACACACATGCCCTACCTGCCATCAGACAGATGTTTCTCCTGATGCTTTAATCGCCAACAAGTTTCTGCGCCAGGTAATGTTGTGACTTTAGCCTGAACTCTTTGTTAGAAAAATCTATTTGTAAAGAGTTGAAATGGGTGAAAATATTAATTTAGATCTCCTTAAGCAAGGCTGAACTCAACAAAACTAAGTTTACTTTTCAAATACATGATCTGTTTTTACAGAAGCCTACTGCTCATTAGAGACAATCTGGCAAATTCAGGATACACATGTCTTTAATGGGATGTCCTCACTTTCAAATCGGGTGTTAACAGCAAAGTACTTTTAATGCAGAGACTCTGAGGAACCAGTCATTGATACCAGAGTTCCATAGGGTGTGTTCATAGCTGTTCGTTAGTTGGTTTAGGATTAATAGCGCTTACAGGAACACACAGTGATTTTCCTGTAGAAATGCTTTTGTTCATATTCATATTTCTACTGAAGTTTATTATCACCTTCTCAAACATGTTTCCCTACCTCTAGGCTGTCAACAACTTCAAGAATGAAACCGGTTACACAAAAAGGCTCCGTAAGATTCAGCAGCAGCAGCAACAGCAACAGCAGCAGCAGCTGCCGCCGCCCCCGCCGCCACCGCCGCCGCCGCTGATGCGGCAGACGATCACGCGCACCCTGCAGCCGCTGATGCGGCCGGCCATGGCCCGCCAGCAGGACCCGCTCATGATCCCGCTGGCCTCGCTGGCCTCCCGCTCCGCCCTCTCCTCCCTGGGCCCCGGGCCCTCCATGGCAGCTGGGCTGCCCGTCAATCCGTCTTCTGTGGTTGTCTCCGATCTCCCTCCGGCAGTGTCCCTCTCTCTCCGTGGGGAAAAGCCAGATGGACCTTTTCGGTAAGGAGATCTGGAGATCAACAGCAATATAAAAGAAATCAAAATGCTCAGGTTAGATTTTTCTTGAGCTTTGCAGCTAGCAAAGTCTATCATTAGTGAAAGCTGTAGGTCACTGTGGAACTTGTGGTTCTGTTTTTACTTGGAATGAGGACACTTCAGTAAGCAGAACATGCAAGAATTTTCTTGGCAGTATTTCTGTTAGGTTCCCCTACCAGTCATTCAGCGCAGGTTTGCCCTGAAGGAAGGACTGGCTTTGATTTGAAGTGGCCAGCCATTCATAGAGTACCCATTTATTTCCATTAGACCTTAGTGTCTCATTATTTTCTCTTTATTACTGAGGAAATAATATTTTCATGTAAAAATCTGTTACAGGTGTTTAGGGTTACATCCTTTAATCCTGCTGCCTTGTGCACAGAACCAGTGTGTCCAGAGGGCTGCTAGGCTCAGCTGTGCCATCAGTACAAGGATCACAATTCAGAGGAGCACAGAAATGTTTTCTAATGGAATTTCAGTTCTTGCATTTCCAAAGCTGAGGTTCAGTGCACGGGTTATATGGATTCTCATCCTTTCAAGTGCTGCTTAATCAAATATTTTTCCAGAGCTTCCTCACTAAATGCCAACATCCAAACAGACTCTTTAGCAGTGCTTCCTCTGGAGCCTGCCAATTTCACAGGTGTAAATCTGGTGAAGATTATTTTAAAATATGTTTTTTATTTAGTGAAATCAGCCTTTTCTCACCTTGGACTTTGTATTTAAAAATATGTATTATATTTCACTTCAGAGCAGTGTTTCAATAATAAAAATGTGTTGTTTTTGTAGTGATGCCGATGCTGTTTTGCCTCCTGCTCTGATGACTGCGGCTGAGCTTTCCAAATCTTCCCCTTTGTCAATCAGCAGTTTGTTGGAAGAGAAGGTAGATTTTATTTGATCACATACAATGATTCTTATGTTCTAGTAGAGCTTGTTTTGTGACTGTTTGCATTTATTCCCCAGGGCTATCAGGTTCCTGTACTGAGACAGCCAGCAATACCAAGTCTTCTGGGCCCTCAAGGACAATCAATACCTACAACTGGTAAGAAACTAGAACTTAGAATTTTGTCCAAAAAGTTGTCTTCAGATAAACTTACTGGGATTTTTTTTTCCTGTCCCTGCTGCAAAAGGTCATCCAATGAGAGCTGGTGCACTTCGCAGGCCAGGCTGGGAGCTGTAAGTATTCAACAGAAATTGAATGTATTACTAGTTGTAACCGGTTGTAAATTAATCTGTAACACATCGCTTAGACAACAGCTGATTTATAATGAAATAATAGTTGTGGAGAATTCAAGTGGTAATTAATTTTCAAGTGGCTTCATTTAAATTAACTTTAACAAAGGGGACCTGTGCTTACAGTAAGATTATTGAAAAATAAAACTCCAGGACATAATTGAAAAGAAGATTCTGACTAATGAACACTTTTTGGGAAGCCTAAATTACATATAAAAATTAAATGTAATTAAAAGATCAAATGGAAAGCACCCTTTTGATTGCTGACTGAATAGGGCTGAAGAAATTGATTTCCCAGTAGAAATCACCCTCCAACGTTCTTTCTTTAACAACTTAGTTGATACTGATTGAGCAAATTATTGAAAAATTAGAGGCTGTTATTTTTATAACAGTTTTGTATTTCTGCAGTTTAGTCATCTCAAAGTGCCAAGCTCCTTTTTCTCATTAGAGAGAGGAGCCTGTTTATCTGTTATCTCAGCGTCAAATTAGTCCTTCATTCGTTAGAGATTTGTTACAGCCAGTCTGTAAGGGTCATTGTTTTTATAAAGTCTGAAAGATATATCAAAACAAAATCCAGCATCCGTCCCCCAGATTATCTAAAATCTCAAATCCAGTAAACAAGAAAAAAACAATTCAGGGACAAGAACAGGCCAATGCATCGCGAGGCAGGAGCTCAGGAAGCAAATGTAGGAGAGGTTAGGAGAGTTGTGAGAGGTGAGTTAATTGCTGCGCAGTGCTCGGAAGCCCGGGAGTGCAGAGCTCAAGGTGTGTCCAGGAGGGGCAGAGGAGCAGTGGGTGCTTGGCTCGTGGGAGATGGGGGTCTCAAGGCAGCCTCGCCCGCAGTCCCAAAGCTGAGTGTAAGGAGAGAAGGCTGAGGGAGCTGCTGGGGCGAGGATGTGCAAGGCAAGTACGAGGCTCCAGGACTGAGTTTAGTCTCGAGTGAACAGAAAGCCGGAGACCAGTGAGAACCAGGAGTGCTCCCGCCGTGCTGCCGCTTCGCTTTCCTCTGTACGCTCAGCGCAGGCTGTGACAAACAGTGACACGTGTTTTTGGGTTTCTTTAAAGTTCAAATCGAGGACGCCCGCACAGTGACCGTGCCCAAAGGACTCAGGCCCCATCACTGCCAGCATCAGCACCAGTCTTTGTGCCTGTGCCTCCACCTCCCTTGTATCCTCCACCACCCCATGCTCTTCCTCTTCCTCCGGGGGTACCACCACCACAGTTTCCTCCTCAGTTTCCACCTGGGCAGCCTCCATCCGCTGGGTACACTGTCCCCCCTCCCGGATATCCCCCAGCTCCTGCAAACATGTCATCAGCTTGGGTCCCAACAGCAGTGCCAGCGGCTCATTCAAACACCATCCCAACGACACAAGCACCTCCTCTCTCTAGGGAGGAGTTTTACAGAGAGCAACGGAGGCTTAAAGAGGAGTAAGTATTTGGCTCACTAACGTTGCCTTGTTTTCATGTCTGTATCGGGGGAGCGTATTGGACTGCGGTTACGCTAAAGTGCATCTGACCTAGCAAAAGTGACATAGCGTTTCTTCCAATATACTGTTTCATCGCAGATGGTAAATATGCAAAGCTAAACCAAGACAAATGTAATTCTAGAACTTTTCCTAAAACTTGTAGGAACTGTTTTTGCTTAAATAGGATGTTCACCTTTTGCATTGCATGCAGTAAACATTTTCTCATATTGGCCATGTTTTGTTTCTTGATGTCTTTTGTAATAAAGGTCAAACTATAATTGTAATAAAGGTCAAACTTATTTTAACAGGGAAAAGAAAAAGTCCAAACTTGATGAGTTTACAAATGATTTTGCTAAGGAATTGATGGAATATAAAAAGATTCAAAAGGAGCGTAGGCGTTCGTTTTCCAGGTAACTGCTTTACATGTCCGTAATGGAGAAGCAGATTGTCTAGCGGAATCAGGAGGAGTTCCACTCCACCTCCCTGTCGTTAGATTGATTGGATGATTGAGGGATGAGCAGTGACAGGAGTGTCATATGCAAGTTATTGGCTCCAGTGTGGCAGAGACTGCAGGTGACTGAATTAGCGTTGGGCAGCAGGCACTGAGGAGCGCTAAGCATCTGTCTTGCTAAGGTATCTCTGCAGTGGTATCCTTCACTGCCTGACAGCGCTGAGGAGGCCAGGAACAGAATAGCTGTAAGGGCTGCATTTTCAGCGTCTCGCTATTCTGATTGTAACTGAGCAGTCCAAGCAGCTTGGAGGAGATAGGTGAGAGAAATCATCCTCATTTCTGCTTTTGTCCATCTCATGTTGGTACATGAGATGTTTGAACCTAGACTGCAGACTGGGGGCTTTCACTTGTTGGGTGACATTGTTAAATTTTTCTTGGGAATTAAAAGCTGAGACTTATTTGTAAGGAAATCTGAAAATGGTGAGGGACTTGGAGAGGAGGAATGATGCTAATGAACATATGAATCATGTGAAATGATTCATTAAAAAACAGTAGAAGAAAACCTGAGGGTAGCTGCTGTTTTCTGTCCCCAGCAATCCCTTGGGCAGGAGTAGTTGTTAGCAGTGCTGTCAGGAGCTTTCCCAGAGTCATGGCACTGGGGCATGTGACTAGAGACTGAGGGTAGAAGCTTTTAGATGGGATTTTTCTTGCAATGCAGTCACTTGCCTTGGTTATTGTTGGAGGGATGTGCCGGATGTCTTTGGGACACCTGCCTGGCAGTGTGGATTCCACAGGCCTGTCTGTAGGTCCTTTGCAATATTGGGATTGTGCATCCTGTCCAAATTCCCAAAAAAGGGTGCAGTTAATAGACCAAGCTGGTGTTTTAACATTGGGCTTTGCTGTCTTCAGGCTACGTGGTGTTTTCTCGGTGTGATTCTGCACTGTAGCCACTCAGATTTGCTCTTTTTTCATCTTACTGCAACAAAAATGATTTGTACTGCATGTGGTTGCCGAGTAGTGACAAATGTGCATGTTCCCATACCAGTAGAGGCCAGTGTAACCACCTGAAATCTGTCCGTAGCTCTGGTAGCTCATGTGATAGAGTGAGTGGAAGTAGACTGATCCTTCTGTGTGTTCTGACACTAACAAAGCAGCAGCTGTTCTGTCTTGTGAGCAGAAACTTTTACGTGTTATCAAGTTCTTCAATTCACAGTAGCTTTATGTCAGCAGCTGAAAGAAGCTTTGACATAAGCATGTGGAGAGGAAAGAAAAAATAAATGTGGGAGGAAAAGATTTGAGGAGAAAGACTGTTTGGAATTAACTTCATCTGGTTTTTTTTGTTGTGTTTTTTTAAGGTCCAAGTCTCCCTATAGTGCTTCATCTTACTCTAGAAGCTCATACACCTACTCCAAGTCACGCTCAGGTTCGTCGCGCTCCCGCTCCTACTCGCGCTCCTTCAGCCGCTCCCACTCGCGCTCCTACTCGCGGTCGCCGCCCTATCAGCGACGAGGCAAAGGGAAGAGTCGGAACTACCGCTCCCGCTCGCGCTCGCACGGCTACCACCGCTCGCGCTCCCGCTCGCCCCCGTACCGCCGCTACCACTCCCGCTCCAGGTCTCCGGTGTTCCGGGGCCAGTCCCCCACCAAACGGACGGTCCCGCAGGGCGAGGCCGAGCGCGAGTACTTCAACCGCTACCGAGAGGTGCCCCCGTACGACATGAAGGCCTACTACGGCCGCTCGGTGGACTTCAGAGACCCCTTTGAGAAGGAGAGGTACAGAGAGTGGGAGAGGAACTACAGAGAGTGGTACGAGAAGTTTTACAAGGGCTATGCTGTGGGCGCTCAGCCACGGCCTCCAGTGAGCAGAGAGAACTTCTCTCCAGAACGGTTTGGCCCACCTGGGACCAGACGAGAGAATTCACCGTATGCTCGGGGACGGAGGGAGGAGTATCCTGCTGGGCAGAGCCACAGGAATCGTAATGTAGCGGGAAACTACCCTGAAAAGCCTGGGAGAGAGAGCCATGGCATCAAAGATCCTACAAAATCAAAAGAGAAGGAGGTGGAAAATCCACTGGGAGATGGAAAAGGCAATAAACATAAAAAACACCGGAAGAGAAGAAAAGGGGATGAGAATGAAGGATTTCCCAACGTTGAGCTGTTAGAAGGGGCAAGAAAACCAAGAGAGCCAGTTCCAGCAGAAGATGCTAAAGCAGACTCTCTGTTCATGCTGCCAAGCAGGGATGATGCCACCCCTGTCAGGGATGAGCCTATGGAAGCGGATTCCATTGCTTTCAAACCAGTGTCTGAAAAGGAGAAAAAAGAGAAGGATAAGCCAAAAGCAAAGGTTGAGAAAACAAAGCGGAAAGTAGAAGTGGTGGCTGCTCCAAAGAAAGAGAGCGTAGCAAAGCCAGCTAAAGCTTCCCAGGAAAAGGTGGACCCCGATCGCGAAAAATCTCCTCGAACGGAGCCTCCTGTGAAAAAAGTCAAAGAAGAGCTGCCAAAAACAGACAGTGTTAAAACCTCTTCCTCTCAGAAGGATGAGAAGGCTCTTGGTACACCACGGAAGGCTCATCCCAAAGTGACAAAGGACCACCCAGAAACCAGACCAGCCAAGGAGGAGAAGGCAAAGAAAGAACACCCTAAAGAAGCCAAGGCAGAGAAGCCCTCCAGCAAGGAGGAGAAGTCAAAGAAACCTGCTGAGAAAAGCAAACTTTCTGATGCCAAACTTGAGAAAAGGAAAAGAAAAGCAGAGGAAAAGGCCGATAAAGAACATGAGGCCACTTCTGCAAAGGCCTATAAACCTGAAAGTGCAGAATTGAAAACATCACCCAAGGGGAAGGCTGAGCCCGAGGGGGAGAAAGGAGAGCGGACCCCAGAAAAGGATAAAGCTGCTTTTCTTAACAACCCGTCCAAAAAGATTAAACTTAACCGAGAAACTGGAAAAAAGATTGTGAGTGGAGAAAACGTGCCACCTGGAAAAGAAGCTGTGGAGAAACCTGAGCCCAGCAGCAGCAAAGTTAAAGCAGAAAAAACAAAGGGAAAAGCAAGGAGGAAAGTGACAGCAGCTGATGGCGCCAGCTCAACTCTTGTGGATTACACCAGGTACCTCAGGCAGTTCTTGTTCTTTTCCTTTTCTTTCTTTCCTCCTCCCCTCCTCCAGTTGTTTATGGTGCTTAAGGAAAGGAACAGCTAAATTTGTGCTAAACAAGGGAATAATCCATGATCTTCCTTATGAACTGTACATGGGTCAAACTCAGCTGTTGTTAAGGAAAATGAGCAGTTTGTACTGCACAGGAAGCAGGTGTAGGGTTCATTTGCTGGTGATGCAAACTCAAAACATTCAAGACATTGGTTGAAGACTTAAGATAGTGTCTTGGTAATCTAAAAAGCTTTTTAAATGTCCATTTTTCTAAGGAAGAACTGGGGCATAAGGATAAAACTTTGCCTGTCTGTACCTCTCCATAATTGTTTGCTTTCATGTTGAAAGAAGAATGGATATCTAATTTATCTGCCATTGGGAGAAATAGGACATGAAGGAATTACCAGATCAGACAGTCCCCAATCTGATAATCTTGTGTCTTTCTTAATTAAATGTATAGTAGCAAGATACTAAATTAATTGATTGCTCATAATCTCAGCCAGTGGACTCAGCCTTTCTCTTGTCTGTTCCCTTAATTGAACATCCTTAAGGAAAATGCTGAGAATTTAGAATTGAAACACAAGCCAGTTTATAAAATGTTCCCAGAGCTGGCTGTGTGTGCATCCCATTACTAATGTCCGTGTTTTTCCTCCCAGCACGAGTTCCACTGGGGGAAGCCCTGTCAGGAAGCCTGAGGAGAAGCCAGACACCAAACGAACTGTCATTAAGACCCTGGAGGAGTATAACAACGACATAACAGCCCCTGCTGAGGATGTCATTATCATGATCCAGGTCCCTCAGTCCAAGTGGGATAAAGATGACTTTGAGTCTGAAGAGGAAGACATCAAATCCACCACCCAGGTGCCCCCAACTGTAGGAAAACCAACCAGTGTTATCAAACCTGTGAGTGCAAAGGCACCAAACCCCCTCAAACACACTGAAAAGGAGACAGAGCCTCTGGAGAAAATACAGAAGGCTGCAAAAGAGACAAGTTATGAGAGCACCCAACACGATGCCAAGAGTTCAAAAAGTTCCTTGTCAAGTGAAAAAGGTAAAACCAAAGACCGGGATCATTCTTTGTCAGACAAGGACAGTTCTGAGAAGAGGAAGAGCAGTGTTCAGCCAGAAAAAGAGCACTCAGAACGCACAGTTGAACAAGGAAATGGAAAAACTGTATCTCAGTCTTCTAAAGATGGCAGATCTTCAGAGAAGCATGACAGTGGCCGTGGCTCCGCTGCGAAGGACTTCACTCCCAACCGGGACAAGAAGTCTGACCACGATGGCAGCAGGGAGCATTCGAGTTCCAAGCGCAGAGATGAGAAGAGTGAATCAACGCGGAGGAAAGACTCCCCATCCCGGATCAGAGACTCCACAGCAGTGCAGAAGAGCAAACCCAGAGAGGAGCGTGCGGAGCCGCCCAAGAAGGGCCCTGCGGAGGCCAAGCGGAGCAGCTACAGCCCCCCGCGGGAGCGCAAGCCCGCCGAGCACAAAGCCGTGCACGAGCCCAAGCGCCCCGCTGAGGAACACAAACCGCCGGACAAAAACCCGGGCAAGGAGAAGGAGAAAGAGAAGGAAAAAGAGAAGCATGTCCCAGAAGTCAAGAGCAATAAGGAGAAAGAGCCAGGTGGGAATAAGCCACCGGTGAAACAGGGCTCGCCAGAAGTTAAAGTGGAGAAGGAGAACGTGGCGGGTCAGAGCGACAAAGGCGCGGCGAAGCCCAAGCCGCCGGCGAGCAGCGCCGCGCGCCTCTCGTCCGACCTCACCCGCGAGACCGACGAGGCCGCCTTCGTGCCAGACTACAACGAGAGCGACAGCGAGAGCAACGTGTCTGCAAAGGACGAGGAGGCTGCGGGGAAAACGCCCAAAGAGGCAAAGGAAAAGGCTGTGGATAAAGCAAAGGAGGAGGCGGCGGCCCCGGCTCCCGCCGAGCAGCCAGAGGTGGGCAGGAGCCAGAGCCAGAGCAGCCCCAGCGTCAGCCGCAGCCGCAGCCACAGCCCCTCCGAGAGCCAGACACGCAGCCACAGCAGCAGCGCCAGCTCAGGGGAGAGTCAGGACAGCAAGAAAAAGAAAAAGAAGAAAGAGAAGAAGAAGCACAAGAAGCACAAGAAACATAAGAAGCATAAGAAACACATGGGAAATGAAACAGAATTGGAAAAGAGCCAAAAACACAAACACAAGAAGAAAAAATCGAAGAAGAGCAAAGATAAAGAGAAAGACGACCAAAAAGTGAAATCTGTCACGACATAAACCGACAGATAGTGAAAAAATGACTTAATTACTAAGTCATCTGTATGATCTTTGTTAAAATGTAAACGACTTCAAGCGTTGTAAATAATGACATGAAAGACCCTGTGCTGCACTTAAAATATTGCTGCTTGATTATTTGATTTTTACATCAGAGCTTTATAAAAGTGAACATTTTGTACAGAATTGTGAGTTGTGACCATGTAACATGAAAGGTTTTGCTGGGGCATCTTCTTTTTAACCACCGTTAATTATTTTGGGTGGAGTTTACTGTACTGTGAAGATTTTCACATTCGGGTTTTTTTTAATTGCCTGGCAGAAGCAGCTGGTACCAGTTACCAAATACCAGCGGATAAAATGCAGAATACATTACAGCCCTGTTATGTCACTTTTTGATTACAATAAAAAAAGTTTTCAATAAATGACCCAATGTGAGATTTGCAGTGGGAGTTGCACATGAGCAGGGAGCATCCCAAGCCTTCCCATTCCTGGAAGTGTCCAAGGCCAGGTTGATCCTGGCTTGGAGCAGCCTGGTGTAATGGAAGTTGTCCCTGCCTGTGGCAGAGAGGTGGAACTGGGTGGGCTTTATTGTCCCTCAACCCAAACCATTCCAGGGAAAAAGTTGGGTGGGAACTATTGTGTGGGAAAAACAACTTACAGGGTGGTTTAATTTTGGGAAAACTGGCAGGACGTTCCCTGGTGGAGGGTGAGGAGGTGCTGGGGATGGTGTGTGCTGCTCTGTGTGCCAAGGAGTAGGGGTTTGTAGGGTAGAAAATGGGATGGCCCCAAAGCTGCAGCCCCTCTCAGTGCTGGCACTGGCTGCTTCAGGTAAGGTCACACACGAAGCTGCCACGTGGCTGCTTTGTCCTGGTTTGTTTGCAGAGCTGTTGTCCATTGGGGTTGGAGCTCTGTGGTCATTGAGGTCCCTTCCAGCCAAAACCAGTCCAGAATCTGGCAGCACACATTTGCACACAGGGTTAAACTCGCTGTAATTTGCACTTTCTCTCCCGATGCTGCTCACCAGGTGTTGATGTTTTAAACAGAACTGTTAGGTCGGTGTTAGACACGGCGGTGACCCCTCAGTGATGTGTGGGGCTCCGAAGGGGCAGGACAGGGAGCCTGAGCAGCGCGGGTGCCCCTGGGGACAGCCCGTGGTGAGTGGTGCCACCTGGCACGGCCGAGTCGGTGCGCACGGCGATGGAGCAGCGCCCGCTGGGCCGTGCCCGGCTCCCCTGGGCGGCGGCGGGAGGGCTCTGCAGGAGCAGGAGGATGAGGATGAGGATGAGGATGAGGATGGGGAGGAAGGAGCCGTGCCGAGCCCGGCAGAGCCGGCCGGGCTGCCCCGCTGCCGGGCTGACGTCAGGCGGGCACGGGGGGACAGCGCCGCTGCCGAGCCCTGACCCGCTTTCCTTCCCTCCGCTCGCCGCTTCCCGGCTCGGATCCAGCGCGCTCCGCGCCACGCTGTGCACAGCCCGCCCCGCCGGGCCCCCACACCGCCTCTCCTCCTGCTCCTCGTCCTGCGTGGAAATGCCCCCGCGAGCTCTGCCAGCGCCCGTGCCTTTGAGAGGTAAATGAGAGTTCAGTAATTAGCCATGGGGCATTGAGGGGCGAAATTCCTCGGGTTTCTTTTCCATAGCTCCGCTATGGCTGTCGCGCCTCCCGGGCCGGGCACCCTCCGCCCCATCACCCTCCGAGGGGCCGGGGCAGGACGAGGCTTCGCCGGCGTTTGTGCATCCAGTCCGTGTGTTTGTGTGTCTGTGTGCACACGCCGGGGCTGCTGTCACCCTTTTGTGAGCGAAATGGCTGTTTGGTAGCAGCGAGCGAGGGCTCCTTGCCAAGCTGCCTAATTAAGACTAAGCATATGCAGATTCGCCTTGTTTTCAGCTAATGACAGCTGCAAACAGTTATTTGTCGGGCTCGCTGGCGCTGGGTTGGTGACACGAGGCCAGCGACGCCCGAGTGATGTGGCCGTGCCCAGCAGCAGCCCCACGGGCGAGGGTGTGAGGGGCACCGGCCTGCGGGCGCTGCTGGGGCCAGCCCGTGCCCTCGGTGCCCCCCGAGGGACCAGCGGGTCAGCCCTGCCTCGGCAGCCTTGGCATCGCCCCCAGCTCCTTCAGCTGGGAGCTGCCAGAGAGGGATGTTTTGCTTCGCTTTGTTTTGCTTTGTTTGGTTTTGAGCGTTGCCAGCAGCACAGACATATCATGATGTTTCACAGGAAAACATAAATATGTGTGCAAACGTGGGTGACATTTGTGGTTCCCCAGCCAGCGGCCTTCAGCAATGCTCTGCCAGCCGAGAACCGAAGCAGAGACCGAGGTGGGAACTCCTTCCCCGCAGCCCTGCCCCGAGGACAGCTGGCAGCTCTCCAGAATGCCGGGCTTCCTAAGGATGCTCTCAGAAAGAGAGAGTTTTCATTGGGTTTGTCACTGCTGTGATGGTGCTGATGGAAGGACAGAGCCTGGCCCAGCACGGGAGGCCTGAGCTCGTGGAACACTCCCCGCTGCTCTAAGGATGCAGGGAAATGAGGACAAGGGGGAGAAGTCACCCTGGAGATATAATTGAGTCCTGTGTGACGCACATCCTGCTGGTGAGCTGTGCCTCGGGGCTGGGGTGCTCTCTGTGTCCCTGTCCCCACAGCCTGCCAGGAGAGGATGTGCTCAGGTCTGGAATAGAGGATTTGGGGATCCCAGTACATCTATTCCAGCTGTTTCTAACCCAGGGCACAGGGCAGGGGTGGGGACAAGGCCAGCTCTGCTCTGCCCCATGGGCATGGGACGGCCCAAAAGCTGAGAGCCAGGGCTGGGCTGTGGCCCTGGCCCTGTTTGTCTGTCGTGTGTGTCCTTGACCCTGAGGACCAGGAGCAAGCTGCGCTGGGAATCTGAGCTGGGCTGACACCAGCAGCCCGAGGTGGGGAGGATGCAGAGGCACCCCCATCCCATCCCATCCCATCCCATCCCATCCCATCCCATCCCATCCCATCCCATCCCATCCTCTCCTCTCCCATTATCCCATCCCATCCCATGGATCTCATCCCATCCCATCCCATCCCAGACAGTTTGGGAGAGCTGGGGGTGTTCAGCCTGTGGCACTGTGTTAGGTGATGGAGTGTCATCACAAGCCCCCAGCCAGGTAACAATTAACATTGACTCCATGATTCTCAGAAGGTTGATCGATCAATCTCTTTATTATACTATACTTATTAAAAACCCACTGCTTTTATAGACAGTTGTGATACAGGTGGACCTAATTGGTCCTCCAATTAAAACACCGTCACCATTGGCTAATTAAGAAACCACCCTTCGGTAAACAGATCTCCATAACACATTCCACATGTTCACAACAACCGGTGCAGCAAGTGAATATAAGAATTGTTTCTCATGCTTTTCTCTGATCTCACAGCCCTCCCCGGGACAATGCCTGGGAAAGTTGTGCTGCTCTCTGTGGCCAGAGAGCTGCTGCCACACTGGAGCAGCCTTTCCTGGGAAGAAGGGGCTTAGGATGGGCTCAGGGCTCTCCCCCTGCCCTGCAGGGCCTGAGGGTCCCACCAGGACAGAGACACCCCTGGGACACGCTGCCCTTCCAGCATGTGGGGGTGGTCTCTGCACCAGCAGCAACTTTTCCATCACTTGGTTTCCTTATTTGGTGTTTCTTTAATAATTAGTGGCAGATTTTGTACTTATGTCTGCAATTATCTGGATGCCTCTGGGACATGTTCTGCTGGATAATTGAATCTCCTGGTCTGTGACTGCAGGGGTGGCTGGGGAGAGAAGGCTGGAGCCCAGGAATGCTGTGATGCCTGTTGATGTCATGTTAAGATAAAATGAGCTTTTTAATTTAAAAAAAAATATTATCGGAAACAAAGCATTTGGGCACTCGGCCCGGCTGGCACTGCAGAGCCGGCCCACGGGCACCCAGAGCTGCAGGCTGCCTCATCCCGGTGGTTTTCCTGCCCTTTTGGCTCTCCAGAGCACGATGCTGCTGGCGCTGACACTGCCTCCCGAACCAACCCAGGGCCGCACCGCGGGGTGAGGCACCAGCCCTGGCACCCCGTGCCCAGGGAGGGGCTGGCACGGCCACCCCAGCCCCATCACCCCCGTGCCAGGGCTGCGGTGCCAGGAGGTGCCCAGCGGTGACCCCGGGCACGGGCTGCGGATGGAACGCGAGATGGAGACTGGCTCGGTGTTTCCTCTCTGTCCCCTTGTCCCGCCTGTGCCCGCTGCGGTGCTCGCTGCTCGCCGGGAGCTGCAGGCAGCGTGTCCCGTGTGCCGGGAATGCCGATGAGGAGCGGCCCAGCCCGCAGCGAGCAGCGCAGCGAATGCAGAGCAGCGCGGGGAGCGGGGCTGGAGCTGCTGCCCAATTAGCTGAACTAATTGGGAGTGAGGAGGGAGGGCTGGCTGGCAGGCACCCCCGACCCTCTCCACAGAGCTCTGATCCTGCCGTGCTGCTGGATTTCCAGAGGGAAGAGGTTCCTCTGTGTTTCCCTGATCTGTCCGTCAGTGTGCAGCAGAGCTGGGGTGGAATTACCGCCGGTGGATGCGCAGTGGGGCCGGGGCAGGTTTGTCACCCTGTCCTGGTGCCAGTGTCACATCCCCGTGCCCTGCCTGCCCCCGGGACGTTGTGACAATCCTCCTGTGGCCGGTCCCACCCAGGGAAGGTCGGTCAGGGGGCAAGGGGGGAGATACTTGTTGGTGGAATTGCAGAAATGCACATGCCTGGCTATTTTCTGCTTGAAATTAAGAAATAACGTAAAATTTGCTCCTGATAAGGCAGGAACGAGCCTTTGGAAGTATCCTCAGCTGTTTCTGGCTGGGAAAACAAGACGTACATAGACATTTTTAAATATAAGTGTGTGAATATAGATGTACCAGGGTTCTATAGGGGCGGCAGGGTGGGCTCCAGCCCGGTGCCTTGTCCGGCCGTGGGATGGGCGGGTGCTCACTGAGTCCCTCCCGACCTGCTGTGACAGATTCCAGCTTGATTGAGGCACAAACACCGCCCCACAAGAGCGGTGTGGATTTGGTTATTAACAAAGGACGGATTCAGACGGGGCTGGCGCCGCTCCAAGCGCGGGAGCTGCTGAGGAGCGTGGAGGGTGTATTAAATATTCATCAAAATCTTGGCACTTCATTCCCGTCTCTTGCTCTCCTGCCCCCTCCCCTCGAAATTATTTGGTCCTAAATGTTAGAAGCCTGATTCGAACATTAATCATTTCATTAACCCCTTTATAAATTAGGTTTTTACAGCTAAGATTTTAGGGCCGTGGCAAAATGGGTCGTGGTGTCACCTCATCGGGTTCGCTCCTCACGTGAGCCCTGACCCCAGCACGTGATGGTGCCACCGGTGCTGCGGCAGCCTGTCACCCTAAATGGGACGTGAGCACAAAAAAGAAATTAAACACGAAACTCCGGGCAGGTTTGTGTCCTGCCGTCCCCTGCCCGCGCTGCCCTCGGCGCCAGCGCGGCTCCCATCCGGTGAGTGAGCCCGCCGATCCTGCCAGCAATTAACCGCGGCTGCCGCCTGCCTCATTAGCATCTCATTAGCATCTCATTAGCATGCGGGGCACGCGCGGGCTCCTCGCGGCCCCGGCCGGGCAGGGTCAGGCGTGAGGGCGGGGAGGCCTCTCCGGCCGATGTCCGAGTGTCCGTCCGAGTGTCCGTCCGAGTGTCCTGGTGCTCCAAAGGCCCTCGGGCCGGGGTCGGGGGTTCCGCGGGCTCCGCTGCCCGTGCCGGGCTCGAACCGCGGCGTGTCCCGCCCGGGGGTTTGGGGGTTCCTCTGCCCCCGAGGGCGCTCGGCGGTGATGCCGGGCTGCCATTGGAGCGGCAGCTCCCGCACAATGCAGGGTTTGTTCCAGCGCTCACCCGGTGCCTCGCCGCTCCCCATGATGTCCCCAGCGATGCCCCGCTGATCCCCGCCGGAGCGGGGCCCCCCGCTCTCCCCGGTGGCTGCTCTGGGAGCGGGGCCGGATCCGGATCCGCGGTGCCGGGGCCGGGCAGGGCCCGAGGGAGCCGCTGCCCATCATTAGGATGCAGGTCCATCGCCATCTCCCTGGAGACCATGGGAACTGGATCGCGGCTGGCAGAGGGCAGCTGCGTGCCGGCCGGGGATGAATTACCGCCCTGTGCCGCCTTTGTTGGCGCTGTCAGCAGGGACGGGAGGGAGCGGGGCACAGCGCCCGGGGCACGGCGGGCACTGACCGGCCCCGCACCCGCCGCGGGCTCAGCCGCCGGTAGCGATCTCGTGTTTTCTGTCCTTGAACTAATTATTCGCAAAAGCTCTCTGGGGCTGACACCGATAGGAGCTGCCGATCCCGTGTTTAACCCTCGGAGCGTTCCTGGGCCGCTGCGAGCCCTTTGTGCCGCCGAAGGGAGCCATGTGCTGCAGAGGCGCCTCTGAGGATCCCGCTGGAGCAGCAGAGAAAGGCATTTCTGGTGCTGCTGAACGCGAATGCCATCCATGCCATCCACCGGGGTCCGGCCGGACGCGCGGGGCCGGCTCGGGCAAACCGGGCTCGTGTTTGGAGCCGGGATTTGCCATCTGCGGGAATGAGCTCCGCAGGTTCTTCATTGGCACCGGCGTCCGCCCTGCCCCGCTCTCGCATTCGCTGCCGCTCCCAAATCCGCTCCCGTTTAATTCCATCCGAGGGACGGCGGTGGCGCTGCCGGAGGATGATTTTCCCCGCTGCTCGCACAGATTGTCCCTGCCTGGAGGGCGGCTCTCCCTGGGCTCACCAGCCAGACCCCGCTCTCTCTCCCGCAGCACTTTGCTCACATTCGGGATTTTTATTTGGTTTAATTGGCTCTGTAATAGTTTCATGGCAGGAATTCTGCCCCCGTCAAAACCGGCTCCTGCGAATGCTCCCCTGTGGCAGGAGCGAGGTGGGTATGAGGGAGAGGATGGGCTGGAACCCCCGGCCCCAGCTCGGCATCCCCGCCTGCTGTGCAGCCCCGTGGGGCAGCGCCAGCCCTGGGGTCTCACCCGCAGCCCCGGGCACAGCTCCTGGCAAGCACCAGCCGTGCTGAGGGACCCCTCCATCCACTGCAGCAGCTCCTCAAGCCACAAAGCCAGAGCCACCCCAGGTGGGGAGATCTCTCCTCTCCTCTCCTCTCCTCTCTCCCTGCCAGCGCTGGGCCCAGCCCTGCCGCCTTGTGCTCTGCTCCCGCTGCTCCCTGCGGATCACGAGCTCCAGGGCTGCCCTCGGGTGCTTCTCCTGCAGCCCCTCTTGCTGCTTCCAGCGCAGTTCATGTGCTGATCTCTCCTAAGGGACTGGGACCCGCAGAGCTGGGGAGATTCCTGATGCAAAGAGAGGGGGCAGCGACCCTCCAGCAGCCACCCCCAGGGACCCTCCACCAGGACCTCCCTCCAGCACCAGGGACCTTCCACCAGCTCTCCTTGGACTGTGGTTTTCTGTCTACTCATCCCTCCTTGGACTGTGCTTTTCTGTCTGCCCAGCTCTCCTCGGACTGTGGTTTTCTGTCTGCTCATCTCTCCTCGGACTGCGGTTTTATTCCTTCTGCTTCTCTCACCCAAACGGGCAGGGCTGGGGCTCCCCCCTCAGCCAGGGCACAGCTGAGCCCAGACACCCTCTCCAGGCCACTCCAAAGAGTCTCTGGGATCCTCAGCACACAATCTCCCTTTTTGATTTAATAAGTATCTGCAAATGTCATAAAAGACGTGATAATAAAATATCAGATGCGGGGAAATGAGTAGCCAAAGGCATTGGAAACAGGGACAAGAGTGAACGCAGTAGATTAAGACACTAATTCCCATTCCTTGTATGCTCTCCATCTTGCCTGTGTTTTGCAGACAGGAATGAGTGTCCCCACCTCCCGGGAGCGCTGTCTGCCTCTCCCTGCCCGATTGTCACCACGGATTGTCACCACGGATTGTCACCGCGGTGCCCGCAGCCCTCACAGCCCGTTTGTCCCCCAGATCCGATGCTTTGTCCCTTTCAGGGAGAGGCTGCGCGGCCTCATCCCCACTCCCACGGCCAGCCCTGCTTCAAGGGCAGGTCAGATTCCAACGGTGATGGCTAAATTTGATTTTTACTGCTCTAAGGTATTTCTGCAAACTAAAGACCCAAATCGTGCCTTTGTTTGGACCACGCAACGAAGCAACAGCAGGAGAAACAGAACCTGAAGGGAAAATTATCTCAGGGATTTGGAGCAGCTGGCAGGTCCTGCTGTAACTCTGACACAGCGAGAGCTGGGCGTGGGGATTGCTTCCAAATGCAGCTTTGGAGCAAATCAACTGCCAGGAAATTTCCGAGCCCAACACAAGCTGTGAAGGCGGGAGCAGGACCAGCAGCAAGGTGATGGATGTGTTAATGTTTTAACAGCCCAACCAGCCCATAAATAATTTGCTGGGTTCTGGAGAAACTGACCTGGTCACGATGGCAATAAAGGGCTGTCCCCTGGGCTCTGCTCCAGAGGTCCACAACCCTCCCATGGAAAGGCTTAAGTGGCTTTTAACAATGTCTATTTTATATTGTCAGTGCCCAGGGCTGCACCAGGGCCGCTGTCTGTGCAAACACCAGCGCTCCAGCTCAGGGATGTTGCAGCTAAAAGGGCCAGAAATGATCAGAGGGTGTGGCAGGCACGGCTGAGCTCTGTGCTTGCCCTGTGGGGAGCAGGGGCACCCCTGGGCTCTGTTTGCTTGGTGGGGAGCAGATGGAGCCCAGGCTGCATGCTACTGGATTCATGGGTGTTCTGGCTATTCTGCCTCTGCACTGTGTCCCTCTGGTGTACTGGCTATTCTGCTCAGGTTTTGGGTGCTCCTGGGGCATACTGGGTGTTCCTGTCATTTACTCTTATTCCTCTCCTGTCCTGGACATCCTCACCCTGCGCTGTGCCACTCTCCAGGGCTGGCACTGGGAGCAGGGCAGGGCTGCTGTGCTCTTTGGGCTCCTGGGCCCTGCCATTGTGTGCCAGGCTGGTCGTGGCCTCTGCAGCTCTTCCCACAGCCACGGTGGGACGCTTTTGGATGCTCTCTGTGGGCACAGCTGAGCCTGGCCCGACCCCGCCGGGGCTCCCTGCCGTGGCACAGCCTCAGCACAGCTCCTTCCTTCCCCCGAGCATCCCCTCTCCCGCCGGGCCCTGCACTCACTGCCTCGTCCCGGCCGCCAGAGGCAAGGGTGGCTGCCGGGAAAAGGAAATTCTACATCCTTGCCCCTGTTTTTGCAAATTAGTGTAACTGTCAACTGCAGAATAAATGACACCTAATTACTGTTGGGGGGAGTTCAGGCAGGAGGGCTCGGCTGGGAGGGGATCACAGGGAAGCTCCAGCGCTGATGGAAAATGAGCAAGATGCCGGCTGTAAGGAACCATAATTACAGAGGACTGACACACTGTGAGCTGTTTATGGTAATGAAGTGGTGCATCAAATCAAATTAACCTTAGTTATTTAGCACAGAATGCACCGAGGACTTGGCTCAGTAGACGCTAAATCCAAATCCGGAGCCGTGCCCGAGCCGAGGAAGCGGCTCCGGCGTCGCTTTGATTTAGGATCCGTTCGGAGAGCGGCCGCAGCGGCGGGCCGGCGATGGCGAGGGCGATGTCGGGCGGAGCGGCGGCGCGGGGAGCCGGGGGCCGCCGGGGGCCGAGCCCCGCACCGAGCCCCGCACCGAGCGGCACCGCGGAGCCCCGCACCGCGCTGCGCCCGTCGCCGGAGCGGAGCCGCGGCCAGGTCAGTGCGGGCCCGGGGCGGGGGAGCGGCAGGGGGGTCCCTCGGTGCGGCGGGTCCGGCCCCGGGCTGTGCCCGCTCAGAGCCCCGGGCTGTGCCCGCTCACGGCCCCGGGCTGTGCCCGCTCACGGCCCCGGGATGTGCCCGCTCACGGCCCCGGGCAGTTCCCTTTCCCGGCCCCGGGCAGAGGTGCGGGCTCTGCGCTGCCGCCGCTCTCATTGCTCCTCTCTCCTCCCCACCAAGGCTGCGGCGCGCAGGAGGAGCGCTCCCGCCGGGATCCCTTGGCGCTGACGGGTGAGTAACCTTCCCAATTAACCCAAAGGCTCTGGGAAAGATTGATGCGCTTTCGGAACAAGGGTCCCTCTGTGCGCCGGGCTGCCGCCGCGTTCCGTGCGCTGGAGGGAGAATCGCCGTGCCGCCGGGGATGCCGGGGTGCCGTGCCCCGGGATGGCCGTGCGGGCGATGCCGTACCCGGGGATGCCGTGCGGGCGATGGGACCGGCGGGTCCTGCCCGGGGCGCCCTGCGAGCGGCAGGAGGGCGAAGGCAGCTCCGGGCAGCGGTTCTGTGCATGGTGTCCCTGCGCTGTTTGTGTCAGCGGCGTTTCTCTGGACACGGGGCTGGCAGGAGGGGCGCGGCGGGCTCGGGTCGGGGGTCCCGGGCTCCGGGGCCGCTCAGGTGCGGGCAGGGCCGGGCTGGCTCTGCCAGGCACGGATGGGTGGTGCTGGCACCGAGCAGAGCAGGCGAGCCCGGCACGGAGCGCCTGGGGAGCTGCCAGCTGCTGGCACGGCCCAACAGGTGGTTTTGAATTGGTTTGGATTAGGAAATGTTTATTCAGTGCCCTGCGCGCCGGCGGGGGCCTCTGGGGAGCCGAGTCGCTCCTCGGGGAGAGGATTCCTGTGCAGGATTTCCCACTTGTTGGAACAACACCAACTGCATCTCCAGCCGAAGCTTTCCTCTGTGTATTTCACGGAGTTTGATGATTTTGGAGCACCTGCCGTCAGGTCTGTCCTGAATTAAATTCTTTCCAGGAACCTGGTGCTCCCCTCCCAGGATGCCAGACCTTACCCCACAGCATTTACGGCGCTGAACTGCCCTGAGGCTCCTCCCAGCCCCTCATCCTCAGCCCTGAGCACAGATGAGCCCCCCAGGTGTCATCCCAGCAATTCCTCCCCCAGCACAGGCTCTGGGTCCTGCTCCATGGTGGAGGCATTGGATTTTGTGGTTATGAGTTCATTTCCATCAATATGAAAATGCTGTGTGAGTCCAGAGAGTTAATCACTACTGTGGGGGAATAAAGAGCAGAGATTTCCTCTAATCCCCTTTAAATGGCCTCCAAATGAGGACTCAACAAAGATGACTAATGACAGACATGATTAAACTAATTCAGTAGGTGAAGCTTCAATGGAAGCCCCAAAGCCCAGGTACAGCCTTGGGGCCCGGCTCCTCCAGCTCACTCACAGCCTCTTGGTCCTCTCAGCTGAGGAAAACAAACTCGTTAGTTTTGGTTTGTTCTGTTTTGTTTTGACCAGAGGATTCCCTTTCTCCATTGAAAATATTTTTGTCTCTTTCAGCAAACCTTTTCCTTGCTGCTGCCAAGCACCATCTCCCTAATGGGATGCTAAATCCAGTTTCAGTTAATAACCAGCTGCATCCTCATCCCTCACCTGATCTGCCCCTCAAAGGGTTCCCATTGAACACACATCAGTCTCTCAGCAGCCGACAATAGCAATGAAGGAGAAAGTCACTGGAATTTCTCTGGGGATCTCTGGAATGTCTGGGGACCTTTGTGAAGGTGTCTGGGGACCTCTCTGAAGAAGGTTCCTTTCCAAGCCCATAACATACCAAACCTCTGCAGAGAAAAGGGCAAAATTGGGAGTCCCATCCCCACAGCATTGGGAGTGATTAATGGGGCACCCCTGCAGTCCATCTTGCTTTTGTTTAATTATCTTTTTTGTATCTCTCGTGCCTCCCCAGACCCCAGCATGCAGGGATGGTTTGATGGATTATTTATGATACCCAGGTCAACACGTCCAAGTGTTGCTGCCTCATGATTTGCTGCTCTGCAGAGGCCAATAGAGATGCCTTGTGTTATTAATTATGCCAATACATTTTCCTGAGCAGTGTGATTAATTGGGCTGTGCAGGCAGGGCCGTGGGCCTGTGCTGAGGCTGTTTGTTCTCAGGTGGAGGTGGCTGGAAGGGGGAGCAGGCAGCAAAATCTGCACTTGGTGTCAGTCCTTCTCCTCAGAGCATTCGGGGGAGATACAATTTCTGACATTGCATTTTGCATGCCAGGGAGCCACGGGGCTGCAGGGAGTGCCTCTGGCTGGGCAGCTGCTCCAGGGGCATGGGCAGTGCCAGAGGGACCACAGGATGGCACCCAGCCCCTCGTGTTTGGCACTGCAGGGGTGGATCACACTTACAGTGCAGAGACTGATCTGTTCTCACTGAACTTCTGAAAGTGGATCCACAAAGTTGTTCCTGTAACCCATCCCATTTTCTCCTGCAAGCTCAGAGTGCAGAGTCTGTGCTGCGCTGAGCAGCCAGGGTACAGCACCCACAGGGGCACAGGAGGGCTGGGCCCATCCCAGGTGGGATCCTGGTAACTACTGCCAGTCTGCAGGGTGGAGACAGAGCACGGTGTGAAAATAGTCATAGAAAACCTTTTTTTTTTTTGGCAGAAGCCTCCTCAGCTTGCCAAGCACATTTCCTGTGTCAGGGCCTCAGCCTCCCTGGCAGCCTGAGCTGTGCCCCCGGTGCCACGGCCAGCAGCAGGGCCTGGGCAGGGTGTGGTGCCCAGCATCCCCTGAGCCTGGCACACGTGGTGCTGCCTGCAGAGCCCAGCTGTGCTTGGGGATGGTCCTGTCCCTGTCCCTGCTGCCCCCACTGCAGGGGAGCTGAGCCCTCTCTGTCTTTTGTCTCCAAAAAGGTCACAGAAGAGCCGTCACCCTCTAAGTGCCAAGACGAGTGTCTCACCCTCCGGTGCCAGACGACTGGGAACAGTAAGGCAGCTGCTCACTCTTCCCCATGGTTGCTCTGTGCTTGCATGTGCGCTGGGTTTACTCTGCCTTTTTTGCCCTCCTTGTCATGAGTGTGATTTTGATGGTTTGTGTCTTCCACCCCACTCAGGCCTGGCAGTCACACAAACCCCTGTGCTGGCGGTGGGAGCTGCCCTGTCCTCCCACTGATCTCACAGACCCTGAGCTGCAATTTCCCCATCACCAGGTTATCCCTGGGGCAGGAAGAGCAGAACTAGGGCTGAGGGCAGTCCTGGCTTCCCCAGCATCAGAACCCCCCTGAGTGCATCCAGCAGCCCTTTGGGCTGTCAGAAGCTCCAGCCACAGTCAGAAATCCTTCAGGAAAGGAGCTGCTGCTGCAGGGACTGGGAGCTGTCAGGGATTTATGTGCTCTGGGCAGCAGGAGCTCCCTGTGCCGTACCTGGGGAAGCACCGTGCACACTGTGACCGCTGCCAATTTCACAGCGCTGTGAGCTCGCCCTGCTGAGCTGGGGACATGGAAAATGTCTTTGTTAAGGAAAGTCCCAGGCCCCTGACTGGGAGCTAAATGTTGCTTTAATGTGTGCGGGGAGGGAGCCACGGTGGCTGTACACGGGCTGTGCACGGCTGCGGCACACGGACCCCGGTGTGTGGTACAGGGACATGGCGTGCCCACCTGTGTGTGGTACAGGGACATGGCGTGCCCACCCGTGTGTGGTACAGGGACCCCTATGTGCCCACCTGTGTGCGGTACAGGGACACGGCGTGCCCACCTGTGTGTGGTACAGGGACACGGCGTGCCCACCTGTGTGTGGTACAGGGACACCGTGTGCCCACCTGTGTGTGGTACAGGGACACCGTGTGTGCCCACCTGTGTGCGGTACAGGGACACCGTGTGTGCCCACCCGTGTGTGGTACAGGGACACCGTGTGTGCCCACCCGTGTGCGGTACAGGGACACAGCGTGCCCACCTGTGTGCGGTACAGGGACACCGCGTGCCCACCTGTGTGTGGTACAGGGACACGGTGTGCCCACACATGTGTGGTACAGGGACACTGCGTGCCCACCTGTGTGTGGTACAGGGACCCCTGTGTGCCCACCTGTGTGTGGTACAGGGACCCCTATGCGCCCATCGTGTGCAGTACACAGACACTGTGTGCCCACCCCTGTGCCCACCCGTGTGCGGTACAGGGACCCCCCCTGTGCCCACCCGTGTGCCCACCCGTGTGCAGCGTGGCCCCTGTGGGGCTGTGCCGGCTCTGTGGGCCCCACACTCCCGCAGCCCCAGCACAGCCCGGGAATTCCCTCCCCGGGGCCTCTCCCTCCCGCATTTCCCTCTTTGCTCGGAACCGGCGCAAACCCCGGAGCTGAGCCAAGCCCGAGCCTCCTCCGGCGCACCCAGCCCCACGGCCCCGTTATTATCCCGCGTCCCTGTAATTAGCTGCTTAGGCTCTGATTGCCCCATTGTCCGCTGGATGGGTTTAATCGTTCCTTTCTCCTACAGTGGCAATTTTGTTCCAATTAATTATTTCAGTTTGAACAGCAATAGCTGGTTGGGTTTAGAGGGAAATTAAAAGGGTAGGGAAGGATAATGAGGAGTGAGCTAACTAGGGAGAGGTTGCAGACGGGGCTGCGCGGGTCCCTGCTCCCCCTCCAGCCTCTGGCTGGCTCCCCAGAGCTTTCTGGGGCTGGGAAAGGCTCATGGGAGGGAGCTCAGGGATCTCTCACCCTGCCGGGCTGGCCCAAACACTGCCATAAAACTCTGACACATCACCACACGTCCCTCACTAACACTGGCATCACCCAGCAGCGGAGGAGACGTCCTCAAGGTGATTCTGGACAAGATTGATCTGGATTCCTAAAAATATAAAAACAAATAATTTTAGGGTTAGCCAAGGTTTTGAAGGGAGAGAAAAAAACCATTAATGCCTTTCAAGATTTACAAAAATGCTGCCTGGGAAATTCATGTATAATTCAATGAATTCCAGAACAGTTTGAATATTTAAATTATGTACGGCCAAAGCAATAAAAAATCTGCATTTCCTCACTCTGAGCCCCCCAGACACAGCTCTCCCCAGCGCCCCCTCCCCAAAGGCAGCTCCTGCCTCTGCCCCCCGGAGCTATCGAGCCTCGTGGCTCTGAGGAAATTGAGCTGGACTGGAAAAACACGGCCGAGAGCGGCTGCTGCTCCCTGCCCAGCTGCTGAGCAGCGTTGCCAGGGCGATGGGCACGGCTGGCACCGGCCCTGGGCAGGGAATGGGCACGGCGGGGGCACTGAGCCCTGTGCAGAGACTCGGCAGAGCCCGGAGCCGAGCTGGGCAGGGAGGATGGAGGAGCCGAACTGGGCAGGGAGGATGGAGGAGCCAAGCTGGGCAGGGAGGATGGAGGAGCTGAGATGGGCAGGGAGGATGGAGGAGCCGAGCTGGGCAGGGAGGATGGAGGAGCTGAGCTGGGCAGGGAGGATGGAGGATGGAGCTGGGCAGGGAGGATGGAGGAGCTGAGCAGGGCAGGGAGGATGGAGGATGGAGCTGGGCAGGGAGGATGGAGGATGGAGCTGGGCAGGGAGGATGGAGGATGGAGCTGTGCAGGGAGGATGGAGCAGCCAAGCTGGCCAGGGAGGATGGAGGAGCTGAGATGGGCAGGGAGGATGGAGGAGCTGAGCTGTGCAGGGAGGATGGAGGATGGAGCTGTGCAGGGAGGATGGAGCTGAGCTGTGCAGGGAGGATGGAGGAGCTGAGCTGGGCAGGGAGGATGGAGGATGGAGCTGGGCAGGGAGGATGGAGGAGCTGAGATGGGCAGGGAGGATGGAGCTGAGCTGGGCAGGGAGGATGGAGGAGCTGAGCTGTGCAGGGAGGATGGAGGAGCTGAGCTGGGCAGGGAGGATGGAGGAGCCGAGCCCACAGCACTGACACGGAGGATGGAGGGGTCTCATCCCCTGCTGCCACCCCTCTTGGGGTCTCGGGGGCTGCTCTGCCCTCCCTGCACCTTCCCCCATGGTCGGTGCCATCCCTCAGACCCCCGGGACGTGTCCGTCTCCCCGGGCTGGGCCGTGGCAGCTCCCGCTGCTGGCTGCAGCCAGGGAAAAAGGGAAAGCACCGACAAAGTGCTCCCCTGCCCCTCCCTCCAGCCTCCCTCCAGATGCTGTAAATTTTCATTAGTATGCTGTAATTTAATGATCGGTTCCCAAGAGAAAATTATTCTTCAATTTACCAAAACTTCCCTGTTAATTTAAGCATTATAGTGGGGAGCTGGTGCTGAGCCCATCCTGCTGCCCCTCCCACCAGGCAGGGACAGGTGAGAAGGACAATTCCAACTAAAATCCCTCGGAAATCTCCCATCCAGGACTGCAAACGTGTTCCTGGGAGCATGGAAAGGCATTTCCTCTTAAAACAAGAGTTTATTTTGAACCTGGCAAAGTGCAGTTCACTGCAGGTTGGTGCTGGCAGACTGGGAGAGGCAGAACGTGCTGGGCTGGCTGGGAATGCGCCAGAGGAGCCATCGGTGCCCACCCAGGGGCAGCTGCCACCAAACCCTCGGGCCTTTTAAACCACCAGCGGGCCCTGGAGCATCCTTGGCAGAGCTCCCCACCCCGGGCAAACCCTCCCCAGATGGAGGGATCTCTCCATGGGCGTGGGAGAGGATGAGGAGGATGAGGCCATGGGAGGAGGCCACATTTGAGCTCCCTGGAGCTGATGGAGGTGAGGGCTTGGCCATGGGGCTGCCCAGCACTGCTGCAGCCCCCAAAGGAGACCCCAGCACCCTCCAGCCCCACTGCACCTCCTGACCCCCCAGCCAGCCCTGCCCCAGACCTGGCTAAATTAGAAGGGAAATCTATTTCCTGTTTAAAAACAAAACAAGGGAGCAAAGTCAGTGTTAAATATAGAGATATGATATGTAAATGAATCTGACAACTGAGTGAATAAAAAATGAAGGTTTAAATTATTGAAGGGTGGGAGGAGATGGCGCATGCAAATAGCGTTAATGTGGAAAGAGGCAGTGCTCAGAACGGGGAAAGGAGGTTTTGAAACATAATTATTTCTTTTAAGGAAAGGGCTACACATGAAATAAAAGCCAACAGAGCGGGTGTGTGTTTGTCTCAAAGCCTTTTCTCTCTTGCCTCTCCCTTTATCCTTCTGGCTTTTTTTCCGCCTGCAAAGCAAAGAGAGAAATCAAAGGCTATTGCATTTTTTTTGGGGCTTTAATTAAAATAAGATAAATTAAGTTGTAGTTGCTCACAAGAACAAGTGAGTCCCGGGGATGGCTGATGACAAGCTGCTGCTGAGAGGGCAGGAGCAGGTGCTGGGTAATTGATTGGTGGGGACAGGGCTCTGTGGCAGTCACAGCCCCCTCTGGGATGGGTGGGGACACCCAGGACTCTGCAGGGCTTGGCTCCCATGGAGAAACACCCACCCGAGGGTGCCAGCCTGCCAGGAGGGCTCCAGTGCAGCTCCCTGGGCACGCACTGGGCTGGGCTTTGCTGCTGCTCCTCCCTGCGCTGCAGAGCCCTGGGGCTGGCTGGGGGAGCATTCACAATTCAGTATTGAAAACTCACGGGTGATTTTTATCACCGACAGGGGATTCTGGTGGTCAATCTGCAGGCACAGAAAGTGTCCCCATCACCTTCCTCACAGCTGTATTCCTGCCTCCCTGACCCTCTCCAGAAGTGAGGGCAGGTTATGGGTTCCCTTTCCCTAACTCACAATGTGATGGCTTGGGACGACTTGTTAAAGCTATAGATCTAAATGTCATTTATTAGAACAGTGCCTCCCTGGGGATTCTTACCCTGCATTCATTATTTGTGTGTGCTGACAGCGAGCTCTGCTGTGTCTAATCTGTCTCTCTGGCTGTTTACACAGCCCTCACTGTGGCAGCACCTGAGTGTCTCCCTTGGCTAAAAACGATGCTTTGCTTCCCACTCCCTGTGTGCCCTGCACAGCCACGGGGGCTGTATGGAAGGGTGGGACAGATTTTCCTGTTCTCTGTCTGTGTCCTTGCCCAGGCCAGCCCAGGGGTTTGTGCCTCCTGCAGGAACTCACTAAAGCAATATTTCCCCCAGACAGCTTTTGCATCGATGAAATAAGGGGGAAAGGGAATTCCCCCATGGATCCCCCCTCATTTTCTCTGCCTGCCTGGCAGATGCCATTCGTGCCCCTTGTCAGGCCGGCTCCCTGGGGTGACACAGAGCCAGCTCCTGTCCCAGCCCCTCTGCAGGGCTCAGGCGCTCTCCCTGCGGTCCCTCTCGGCTCCGGGGCTCCCGGGGCTCCCGGTCCATCCCGGTGCGGTGCTTCCCTCCCCTCCTGGCCGTGTCTCCATGGCGACCGCAGCGCTCTCCTGCCGCAGAGCATCCTCGGCTCGCCGCTTCCAGCGCTGCGTTTGTGCTCGCAGCCTTTGTCTCCCGCCCGGCGCTGGCAGCCGGCCAGCCCAGGCATCCATTTCAAAGCAGCCTTTGTTTTATCGGTGCAGTAGCTGCTCAGAAATCCGTGGCATCCAATCCGGGCGGGAACGCGGCGTTTCCTCCCCCAGCGGGGCCGGTGCGGGCACAGCGCCGGGCAGAGGGCAGCAGGACGGGCAGAGCCAGCGAGGACGGGCGGTTCCCCCCTGTCCCCCTCCCCAGGCACGGCTGGCATCCCTTTCACGGTCGGATGTGCCATTTTCAGCACAGCCCTGTCCTGGAGGCTCGGGCAGCCGGACCTGCTGAACTGAGACAGGAGTGAAGATTCCAGTCCCCGGCAGAGGAAAGTGCTGGAGTGAGCTCCAGCCCAGAGCTGGGATCCTGGCCAGCTTGCTGCCCGTCTCCCGTGTGACTGCCAGCTGTGCCAGAGGCAGGGCAGGGCCGGCCTGCTGGGCAGTGCAATCCATTAATTGTAGTATCCATCCTGGCAGGGAGTTCAAGGGAAGGTGTTACACACCTGCTCAGGTGTGCAGAGATGGATGCACAGGTATGTGCATGCATCCACAGGTGTATTATTGAGGGTTTGTGGGGCTCTGGTTTGCAGGCACTCAGGTCCCCGTGGATCTTCCCCAGGGCACGGGAGGCAGCCAGGAGGGGACACAAATGGGGGCTGTGAAGTGTCATTGCCGAGGTGCTGGTGCTCCCCAGGGCATCCCTACAACCCTCAGAGCATGGAGTGAGGCAGGAGGGAAATGAGAGGAAAATGGGAGAACGGGGAATACTTTGTTAAGGGCAGAAGCAGCAGCTGTGTGCCTGCCTTGCCCAGAACAAAAGTCCCCAGGAGAAGCTGTGCCCTGAAACAGGAGTCTGGGAGGGCAGCAGGAGCTGGGCAGCCCATCCTGGGCAGCAGCTGAGGGCAGTTTATCCAGCAATGTGTCCTGTCCTGCTGGGACTGGAACCCCTTCAGCCTTGGGCCACATCACTCAGAGCCTGAACGTGCCCAGCAGGGCTGCAGCTGGAGTGGGCACCCAGAGGAGCTGATCTCCAAGGAATCTCTGGAGGGACCTCTCATAGTGCTGAACCTCGGACACTCTCCTCAGCGATTCACTGCACGGTTGCGGTGAGATGTAACCACTGCTGTGCCTGCAACTGGGAGTGCTGGGAGCACTGGGAGAATCAGGAGCTCAGGATTTCAGGGTCCCACAGACAGAGCAGGGCAGGTACCAGCTGCGGCCCAGGCACGGCAGAGGCTGGAGGAGCCACCCTGGCAGCACTGCCATGACTTTGCATGAGGACACTTCCCCACCTGGAGACAGTCCCAGGAGGTAAAGAGTGCCAGAGCTCTTGCTGTGGTCTGTGGTGCTGCTCGATAAAGTGTGTCCTGGCCCCATTTTATTCTCCATAATTAGGAAACTCAGCAGACTGATCGCTCTCTGAAGCCTGAACCGGAGCATATTGCTGGCACAAAAAGAGCTGGTCTGCGACAGAGCGGGGATTGTTTGTGCCGTTTCAGTGAGAAGTGCAAGGAAACAGGTGAAATCTGTTAATGTGGCTCCGTGCTGAGAGAGGGCAGGTGTGAGTGAGGCGATTGATGGGCATTGATCAGGAAGGGCTCGGTGTGGGACAGGGCACAGAGCAGGGGGTGCAGCCCGGGGCAGGTGAGTGTGAACAGGAGGCGCAGCCCGGGGCAGGTGAGCAATGCCCAGCCATGAGCAGGGGGTGCAGCCTGGGGCAGGTGAGTGTGAACAGGAGGTGCAGCCCGGGGCAGGTGGGCTCTGATCTCTGCCCGGCCCCAGTCCCTGCCCGGCCCCGCCGAACCGGCCCCTGCCGGGCTCCGGGCGCTCCCGCTCCTCTCCCGGGGCTCTGGCGCTTCCTCTGGAGAAGCCGCTCCCGTCTCTCTCACCGATTCACCAGCCGAGATCAGTCCCGGAGGATGGGTGAGCTCTGCCGTGGGTGTAGCTGGGCTGAGGGCAGGGGAAGCCGTTTCCTCTGTGAACATCATCAGTGTTTGCATGAGCCATCACAAGCAGCTGAGACTGGGGGGCACAAACAGGAGGGGAAACCCTTCTCCATGCATGCATCATCTCTATCTTCTGGCTGATTGTAGCTCTGTGAGCTCTCCAAAAATGCCCCACTATTTTTTGAAATTGTGTTTTTGATTAGCAGAAACCTAGAAATGAGCTAGAAAGAGCCGTGGCTGTGGAAGGGAGTCCAGCACGTGCCGAGCCAGCAGAATTCACGTGGGCAAATTGGCTGAGCCACCCACAGGGCAGGTGATGCTCCAGGGCTGGACCCACTGCTGTGGCAGCACCTCCAGGGGCACCTTTGGGGCTGGGGACACCCCAGCAGCCCCACGAGGGGTTTGGGCTGGGCCCTGCTCACTGGCACCTGGGCAGTGCAGGGCATGGGGACCTGGGCAGGGCTGCAGTGAGCCCAGCACTGAGATTCCCTTGGAAGTGCAATGCAGCCCTGGTAAATAAATAAAGATTGGATCTTGTCAGTCTCTCGTACTGCACCACTCCCGAGCAGGGGACGCGGGGCTGCCGTAATTGGCTGGATGCAGAGCGAAATCCAGGCTCAGCGATTCCATTTTGCAGTTGGCAGCCTGCCCACAGGCAGATCAGGGAATGCAAGTTGGGCTGGCTTTAAAACACAGGGAAATCCTTCATCTTTGATAATTTTTTTGCTGATTTAAAGGGCAGGATTAAATCCTCATTTAATAACCCCAAGTGCCTGCCCTGCCCTGCTCTGAGTGCTGCCAAGGCATGGGCCTGGAGGGAAGGCAGGGAATGTTCTCCAGGGCACAGACCCCTTGGCTGTTTGCTGCTGCTGCAGCCAGGGAAACAGACCCCTCTGGGCAAGCCCCAGCCTCAGCACGGGGTGCTGTTCCTCCTTTCCAGGTCTGCTTCCAGCTGCTTCCAGGGCTGGTTGGAAGGCAAGCCCAGCACTTTCTGCTACCGACTTCCAGTTATGTAATTTGTGGGTTTTTCTCCTAATTAAGGATCCTCAGAGCCCCAGATGTTCGCTGTAGCACACAGCCCAGCTGACTGCGCTGACAGGCTCTGGGGCAGGGATTGTTTCATCAGGAAGTGCTGCCTGTTCAGTACCTTTATGTTGCCACCTCTTGCCGTCGCCTGGGCTATTTTTAAATCCTTAAAGAAAGCGTCTACAGTGGAGAAGAAAGGAGCCTCCTTGCAGAGGAACACAGAGCCACCACACTGACGAGGAAACTGTTTTCCCTTGTCTGTCAAATCAGCTCATTTAGATTATTTAAGTCGAGAGCAATTTTGCAAACAATCTGTTTTGCCGGGGACAGCGGCTCCGCTCGGTGTGACGATGCTGAATGGAGCGAGCGGCTGCGAGTTATTGATGGCAAATTCTCCACGTCCCCAGGCCCGAGCTCCTCCTGAGACAGCCCCAGCTCTGCTTTCCCCAGACATGAGGCAGAAAGCATTTTCTAACATGTCGGCTCCCTTTGCCTTGAGAGCGAACTGCAGCTGACGGGGAAGGGCGGAGGGGATGGGAACGCTGAAATGGCGCCAGCTCCTCTTTAACTGTTTTCAGCCAGTGCATTTCCCTGCCTGCTGCAGTTCGTTCCCTTGCTCTGATGATATGAAAATCCTAATTAAGCAGCGAATGGGGAGGTGTGCCAGGCTGGCAGGGTGCAGGTGGTGGCTGCTGTTGCTGGGAGAGGGTATTTGGGGATCAGTGCCCAGGAGGGCATGTTTGCCCAGTGGTGAAAGTGTAACTGCACGGGTCCAGCCCTGAGCGCAGGCCTGCTGTTTGCCCTTGAGGAGCTGCTTCCAGGATTCCTGGTTTCTGATGCCATGTGTGAGCAGAGTGCTGCAGAGCCGTGCAAACCCACGCAGGGCAGGACAGCAGTGCCAGCGTGAGGAGGCAGCATCGCAGGGACACGAGCTGGTTCCTCCCTGCACACGCTGCCCAGAGTGCTCCTTCCCACCCAGGAGCACAGCGGTCCTGGGGCAGGGGGCCCATGAGGAAGAGAAGCCCTGACTTTCCACAGATGGGAAGATTACACAGATTTATCTACCCTTCAGCTGGAAGCAGCTCCAAAGCCAGGTGGTTATGAACATCATTTTAAGCACAGAGGTGTTTTGCTGTCCCTTTGCTGGAAGAATCAGAATTTGAGTCCTTGGCAAAGAAGTCCAGAGGTCCAAGCCTCAGAGAGCACCAAGGGACAAAGAATGAACCAAAGAACTGTGGTAAGCAGGAGAGAAGGTCCTCCAGCACCCCAGTTCCCAAATAACTCCACGCTCAGCACATATTAAGGCTAAGACCAGGAGTGGTTAACACCTGAGTGCTGCTGCCAGCCAGCACCCACTGCCCCTGCTTTGGATGATGGGCTGCTGCCTGGCTGAAGCTCAATCTGCTGCTCCTTCTAGAAGAAAACATTCTTCCTATTTGAAGATTCCTGAATTTCCCTAGTCCTTCTAGGAATTCACCAGTGTGGATTTCACACATGTCAGAACTCAGCTGAGCAAAGTGCTGCTTGTGAGGGGTAAGATCGTGAGGTGATGCAAGGAGGAGATGATGGGGTCAGTGGTGGAGGGGTGGTTCCTGCAGAGGCTTTGCTGCCGGTGTGGACCCAGCTGCAGCTCTTGCAT
Organism: Zonotrichia leucophrys gambelii; assembly: GCF_028769735.1. NCBI lineage: Eukaryota > Metazoa > Chordata > Aves > Passeriformes > Passerellidae > Zonotrichia > Zonotrichia leucophrys. The sequence goes on from NC_088184.1 coordinate 15,833,332, forward strand.
GCAGAAAGAAAGGCACTGCTGCAGCGGTCTAGTTGCTAGGAACACGTGCATAAATAACACCAGAGAACAATCTAAAATAATAAAGCAAGCTCCAGACCTTGACTATGAATTTTATTGACAGTGGCACAATACAGTTAACAAACTGACATAACAGGAGTACATAATGAATTCATCAGCCTTCCCAACTGAGGACAGACTTAACAGCAGCCCTCCTACACCACGTGTAGTGCCTCCAAAGAGACATGAAACAGGGCTGCTGTGAATGGAGCAGCGAGAGAGAGCTGAGTCACACTTCAGGAAATAATGGCTTTCAGTTACACACAATTACATGACAGTCCAAACTTTTTCATATGAAGAAAAATAAACAAGACCAAATTAACTTACAAGTTGTTACGAGGCACCGAGGAACTGATTTCAAACTGCCACTTTACGGCTGTGCCTGTTCAGCTCACAGCGATGCAAGTGCTGAGCCTCTAAGGACAAAAATACATTCACTGACCACTCTCATTGTCATAAACCTTGCCTCTCATACTGGAGGATCTTCTTCAGCTGGAAATCACTGTGCTTCGCTCATGCTGGCAGAAGGACAGGGGATGCTGCAGCAGATTTCCTGGGACAATGGCTCCTGTGCCCAGGGCACCCGTTTGTCTCACAGTGGAATCAAACAGCATTCCTTTTCTCACCAGCATTGGTAAAAACAGCAAAGGCCAAAAACTGGGCTGGAAAATGCTGGTGCCAATGTGCAGCTGGGGTCAGGAGAGAGCAAGAACTTCCCCATGGCAACAAAACCTTGATGGGAGTGCTTGTCAGCTGCAGAAGCATTTACTGGGAATTACTCGGTCCACTCTCGGTTTTGTGTGTTCCTGACATTACCGCTCCCAATTCCAACCCATTATCAGTCCTTTGACTGGTTTGATGTTACTAACTCCTGTGATATTGTTATTGAAGCCTAGTCCAGTAACAGAGTGTGGATCACGTACTCCTCACTCCTAATTTCCTGTATTTGAAGTATCTCTGTGTGTTTTGGATTAAGCTCCATGTTCACATATATCGATCTCTCACCAAGTTTGCCAGTGCTGGGACTCTTCTATTCCCTCCCTCAACCCAACAGTCAGTGGAAGGTTTACAGGAATGTCTGCGTGGTTATTTAGACATTAACTCCTTTTATGTGCCAGTAATTGATGCCCCAAGCTCGGCATAGAGCTGGCACAGCAGCAGCACCCTGGGGTAGCTGCCCCACACAGGGAAACACACATGGAAATGGATGTTCTGCCCATCCGTGCCTTGTCCTGCATCGCCTGGGGAACCACTGTGTTCTGCTGAGAGTGCCTGGAATTCCTGTGTGTCACTGGGATAAATAAAGGCTGCATCCACGTGTGGGACCTCATTGCTCCCCAAAATCCCCAGCCAGGAGGGCGTAGTGAGGTGGGGCTCATCTCCTCTGCCATGCTGCAGAGGGAGGACAAGAGGACGCGGCCTTAAGCTGAGACACGGGAGGCTCAGATTAGACATTAGAAATTGATTTTTCACATTTCAGGTGCTCAGGCTTTGGAAGGGCTGCCCAGGGAGGTGGTGGAGACCCCATCCCTGGGAGTGTTTGAGAGGCGTCTGATCTGGCACTGGGTGATGCTGTTTTGGGGTTTAGGGGTTACGGTGGCAGTGCTGCTGAAGTAAAGATCTCCTCCAGCCTTGATCACAGAATCTCCTGAGCTGGAAGGGACCGTCAGGCATCACCCAGCCCAGCTCTCGGCTGTGCAGAGGACACCCCAACAATCCCCCCTGAGCATCCCTGGCCAAAGGCTCCCGGAGCTCCGGCAGCCTCGGGCCGTGCCCATCCCGGGGATCTGGGCAGTGCCAGCACCCTCGGGGGGAAAACCTTTCCCCAAAACTGACCCCAAACTGCCCTGGCACAGCCGAAGTGATGATTCCGTGACTCCGTGACCCGGACGGGACCCGGCCCGAGGCTCCCGGGCTCCCAGCCCCGAGGAGCGGCCCGGGACGGGCTCGGGAGCCCGCTCCATGCCCCGTTCCCTGTCCCTGTCCGCTCCCTCCGTGCCGGGATCCCACTCCCGGCCCTGATCTCCCCGTTGCCCCGCTCCCGCCCCGTCTCCCCGTGTCCGTCCCGTTCCCCCCGTTCCTGTCCCGTTCCCCCGTCCCGGCCCCGCTCCCCCCGTTCCTGTCCCGTTCCCCCGTCCCGGCCCCGCTCTCCCCGTTCCTGTCCCGTTCCCCCTTCCTGCTCCCCCCGTTCCGCTCCCCCGCTCCCGGCCCCGCTCCCCCCGTGCGGGCGCCCCGGAAGCGCGGCCGGGGCGGGTTCGCTTCCTGCGCGCGGGGCGGGCGGGCGGCGGCGGCAGGAAATGGCGGCGGAGCTGCGGCTGCAGCTGCCGGGCCCTCCCGCTCCGCAGCGCCGGGCTCAGCCCGCCTAGAGCCGCCGGCCGCGCCGGGCCCGCGCCGCAGCCTCCGGGACGGACTCCGAGCACTTTACATACATGAGGTACCGGGGCGGGCGGCGCCGGGCCGGGCGGGGAAGGGCCGGGCGGCGGGGCAGCCCCGCGGAGCCGCGGCGGACGCGATCGGGCTCGGGCTCCCGCGGCAGCGCCGCCGGCCGAGGGGCCGCCCGGAGGGGCCGCGGCGCCCGCCCGGAGCGGGGTGTGCCGGTGCCCCCGCCCGGGCCGAGCCGTGCCCGCTCCGGCTCCGAGTTGGCTCTGCGGGGCCGGCAGCGCCCGGGGCCGCCGGTGCGGCACGGAGCGAACCGGAGCGGCACGGAGCATCCCGGTGCCGCGCTCGGAGCGAACCGGTGCCGCGCTCGGAGCGCGCTGGCGGCTGAAGTGATGCAGCAGAATCGTTTTCCTTAAAGTCCTTGAGACGGCGGAGTGCGGGCAGGGCGCGGGGATGGGTGCGGGGCGCCGGGGTGCGGATGGGCTCCGGTGGCCGCTGCGGGCGCAGGGATGGTGCCGGGACACACCGGGCTGGCACGGGCAGGGCTGGCTCGGGCACGGCCCGCCCGCTGCCCTCGCCCGCCCCGGGGACGCCGCCGCCCGTGCCTGCTCTCCCCATCCCTCCTGACCAGCCCACCTGAGCTCCCTGTGCATCCTGACCCGCACCGGCTTTATTTTCCTGCTGCATTGCTGTTGACATGGAAACCAATACCGCTTTCTGTTGCAGAGAATTGGAAGCTAAAGCTACCAAAGAAGTCGAAAGAAAACTAAGCAGGTAAGAGACTCATTTAAATTCCCTCCCACTATTTAGATGGAAAGGTGGCCTAGGGCTAGGAGTAGTTGTGGGCTTTATCGGGAGCTTTAATCTCTTGTTAATTGTAAGGATAAAAAAAAAATCTGAATTTGAAAACGCTGTCAATTGCACGGGGAAATAGACAGCGTTTGAAAACGCTGTCTATTGCAAGCTTAGTTAATTCTGTAGGCTAAACACCTTTTTAGCTGTTTTTTTTTTTTGTTTGTTTAACTACTTCAGATGTTTAATACATTTTATTTAATAGGGGAGGTTTTTGAAGAGAAAAATAACTTTTTTGCACTAAGTTGTAGTACCTAAGAATAACTGGAAAATGAATGAAGAGTTTGGGGTTCTTTTATACACTTCAGCCAAATATTGTTTGGAGGAAAGACAGTTGTGGCAAGAACTGGATTAAACTCTATGTTGCCATATAACTACTGCCTGTGCCTCTTTTGCCATGAAGAGTTACCTGGTGAATTTCCTGTTTACGTGTAGTTTTCAGAATGAGAGATTAGCTGAATGGGCTGGGGAGTTAACTCCTTAACTCGGGAGTTCAGGGTCACGTTGAGGGAAGAATTCTGTGCCTTAAGGTGTATCTCTTTGTGTTTAAGCAGTTGTTTCTTCTGCACCGTTTGGTTTTGGTCAGGTGACTCCCACAAGTATCCGCTCTATGGGTTACATTCTTTGTTTTCAACTTCTGTCCTGCTTCCTTTTTGGGTTCTTTTTCAGTTAGACCTTTAAAGGCCTTTTGCTAGTGATCCGTTAAAGGGATTTCCACTGGGGCCGTTTGAGATGTGCCTGAACCCTGAGTATAGCAGATAGAATCTCAGGTTTGGTGCCCTGCTTTTTTCCCTCTCTCCTGAGCCCGAGCAGTCTCCAGCTTCCAGGGTGAGCTGTGATTGGGCTGTGGAATCTGAAAACTGCTTTGCTCCCCCCTGCTCTCAGTGCGTGTCTTCCTTTTGGTTTTTTTATTTTGCTAATACACTTGATGATGTGTAATCAGTGAATGATTTTCCCCACGTTGTTGTTGAAACGCAGGGAATATTTGGGGTGCCTTTGGCACGCTGCTGTTGACCCACAGCGTTCAGGGACTCGCTGCAGTCGCCGTGCCAGAAGTGATTTCAGAACTGTTATTCAGAGTGACAGAGTGCTGAGTTCAGAGCACTACTTGGTGCCAGTCATAGTAAGTCAGGAGATCTTCACGTTTTTATGACCTTAGCAGAGATCTTGTCATGCTGGCAGGCGGTGCCGAGAGTGAGGGGAAGTGAAAGGAAACCACAGCGCTTCCAAAATTCGGTGCTTGGAGAGTAAATTCTGCTATGGAACGGGTCCCGTGCCTCTCTGACACAGAGGAGTATGTTTTATTCATTTAAAAGGTTCTGAACTGGTTTGAAGTTCACATTAATGCCCCGGCTGGTTTATGTTTAGCCAGGGAGCTCTCGTTGTGTGAGCACACAGCTGATAAACCATGGCATGCCTGCGCTGGGTAGACCTGATTAATTGTTTTACAGGGGTAGAGCTCAGCAGATAGCCCTCGTTCTTCCTCCAATGTCATTATTTACTGGCTTATTAAATTTGCAGTGACCTAGTGGAACTGTAAAAGAGCAAATATCCTTTCCTGGCAAGGTACACAGACCTGTGCTAGAGTTTATGTTAATCTCAGATTTCACAGTGTGGATGTAGACTGTGAACTCCACGGGATGTTGGCTTTGTTTTGTGTTCTGAAGTCACTTCTGGAGTTTATGCTTATAAATTAATGGGTAGCAAATACACTTTTTAATCTTGCTGGGAATATTGGCCTAGACTGTGGGTTTGTGATAGGAAAGTATTACAGCGTTCAGTGCAGCTTGCTTATCCCATTGGAGTGATTCCTGTTTCACACTCAGGATTAGCATTTGGCTTGTCTGGCCTTTTGGAAAAGAGTCCTCATTTCCTGTGTTCTCTCTAAAATTCATATATGCCTGGTGCTGTGCAAATATTCCTGGTGTCAAAAATCAGCTTAGTGCATGACTGGCGACAGTGATTAAATAAATCCATCCACACTCTGTTGTGGCATCATGTTACCGATTAAATGTCACCTGATCAGCCACAGCAAGAGTGTCTGCTCTTACCTGGGGAAATCTAAGAGTTAAATTTGGTTAAAATCAGGACTGCTACAAATCACCATTTAGTTCTTCTGATTTAAGGAATAACTTTTCAATTCTGTTTGGTAAACAGGGCTTTCCTGCCTCATTTATGTGGAACTGAGAGAAGGTAAATATCTGAAATACATTGACAATCATGTTCCCAAACCCAGGGCTTTGGCTGTTGCTTCACAAGCATGCAAACCATAGGGAAGAGTCTCCATTGCTTCCATTCACCTGTGGTTCTGCCCACCTTGGCTGCAGACTGGCCATGTGCTGGGAGAGCAAGCTTCTCACCCCTAGCTTCCATCCATGTGCTCTGTAAACTTATCCCTGTACAACTGATTTTTGTGCTTTCATGTAATAATAACTGCCATATTTCTGTGATATTTTTCTTATCTGCTGCAGGGAAAACATAGAGCTGGCCCAGTGATAGAGACATATAAACCAGGGAGAAATGTAGTTGTTTCTGTTGATGTGTAAGCATTTGATTTTCTGTTGGGTTTCTGGGGGTGGGTCTTTTTCCTGATAAACTTCATATGGAGAGATATGTGCTGTGCAAAGGGAAGAGTTCATTGCAGAGAAAACATTCTGTTCATGCTTTCAGGACCTTTACAGACACTTGGGTAAATGACACATCCCTTTCCTGTTCCACAGACACCCTTGAGGCTGTGCAGGGCTGCCAGGTGTGCCCGTGGGGTCCCTTTGGTGCTCCAGGGGTGCAGCAGCAGCCCCTGTGCAGCAGCAGCACTGCAGCAGCAGCACTGCAGCAGCCTGAGAGGGGCAGGTTGCTGCTGGGCTCGAGCAGCTGACTGTGGAGGAGCAGTTTAATCTGCCTTCCTGGTTCCTCATTTGTTACAGGAAGATAGGGATTGTTTATGGCTGCTGCTGGAGTCCTGCGTGGCTGGATGATAAACTTCTCGGGAAGGAGATCTGTCTTTTGTCTGCTTGCGTAGCAGCAAACATCTTGGGTGAAACTCAAGGGCACAGCCAACCCCAATATTCCAGAATTCTGGTCCATTTGTAGTCCCTGTATCATTCTGATGAGCTGTGTTAGGGAAATGGGAAAGCTGAGTGGATTCCAGGTGACTGGCATGGCAGACGTGGTAGGTAGGAGTCTGTCGCTTCACCTTTAGGGTGGAAATTTAAAGACCTGAGGTATTTAGAAGCAAAAAAGAAAGTAGCTGATACACATTTTCTAATTAATTATTCATTGAAGTATTTTTTCCCAGTTTTTAGCTTGGCAGCACCTCTCCTCTCTGTTAATAGCTGGAAAGAACACACACACACACACACACGTCTGGAAATGAGTGGGTTTGTTTTGTTCTCACTGCCTGAGGCTCTCAGTGCTCCCAGGAACACGCTGGGTGGGTTCAGGTGCCAGAGCTTTTCCATCTGAGGCACTGGCAGGGTTTGTTGGGATTATTTTGTTAACTTCAAAGTACTCGTGTGTGTTTCATAAACTCCAAGTGCTCCTTTGGTGTAGTGTGCTGTTTTGTGGATGGCATTGATAAAGGATGGTAGGATCCCATTTTAATCGAAATACACATTTTATAATTGATTTTTGTAGAATGCTGGTGAGTAGGAAAGCTAGCTGTTGGTTTTTACAGAACCTGAGAAATCACGTTCATTGGCAACTTTATGTAATTGTGTCTTTTCAAAAAATTGAGAGATGAGGGAGCTTGTAGGTCAGAATGCAGAAGATTTATCAGTCTCAGGAGCATTTGAAAGTCTGTGTAGAAGATCAGCTGTAGGCTGAGCACGTGGTGCTGTCCTTGCAGAACTGTTAAAGATCTTTCAATGCCTGATACTTACCTGTAGCTACCTGGCAGTGTTCCACCTGTAGCACTGCAAGTTAATTTGTAACTAGAAGAAGAGAAAATGGTAGAAAGGATTTATTTATTTATTTATTTTTAAAAAATTTAGTATGTCCATCACTGGAAATTTTACACTGGTTTCAGAAGCTGCTGTGTATAATCACTTCTAATTCTTACTTGTGTGTTTGCTCCATACCTCTGTTCATCCCTCCAGTGATGAGAGCTCACAGTTCTTGCAACCATCATTTTCTCAGTGTGGGGATAGAATTTTGATTTTATTGTGGCAAAACATATTGCACTTTGATAAATTGTAACAGCAAAGATAGCAAAGCTGCACAAACATTAATTACTTCATCCTCAGCCTGTCTGCCAGGGGAAATGTGGGTGAACTCGATTTTGCTCTTCTGCAACACAAGAATAAAGGTTAACCATGTCTGTTTCAGCCCAGGTATTTTTACAGTGCTAAGCTGGAGCTTTAGAAATTAAACATTAATAGTGCTTTTTTTTCAAGAAGTAAAGTAATAAGTGAAGCACGTTTTGATACAAATATTACCTGAAATGTTTGCAGTTAGAACATGACAGCTTTTTCCTTTTTCCACTTCAGAAGCCAAATAACAAATCAGGCCATACAAAAATAAAATGCCTTGTGCTGTCTTGATAACCTGTCTTAGAAGACTAAAAAGTTGGTTTTGTTTCTTTTAGTTTTTTTAATAGTTTAATTGAGGAAAGCATTTTAGTAGTTTGTTGGTATTTTTTCCCCCTGTATACAAAGAAGAATTGTGCTGGGGTAGTACACAATTGGAACAAAAATTTTCTGTTAAATAAATAACAGTAAATATTTATCTGACCCTCGGTCTGCTTAAATTTATGCAGATAACAGCAGCTTCTCCTTGCCCATCTTCAGAGCCATTAAATGTGCAGTCTCTCCTGAGATCAAGATCCATTTTCATTTTGCCTCACTTGAAAATAAAGCACCTTTCAAGTTAAGCTGTTGAAACCGGAGGCCTTTGTTCTGTCTCCGACGTGGATTTCCTATTGCCGGGGTGTTTTATTTTCACTTGATCTAAATTGAAAAATATGGTTTGCATTTCTGCTAAGGCCGTTTAACCTTGAGCGAGCTAATCCCGTTACCCAGGAGGAGGAGGAGGAGGACATAGGCTGTGCTCTGGTGGAGGCTGGGTGTGTGATGGGGAATCACAGAGCCGTTTGTAAATTCACCTTTTCCATGGAATGCTCTGTCCCTGCTCTTCCTGGGCCAGCTGATGGGCAGCGTGCTGCTGCAAACACTTTGGCCACACGAGGTCCATGGATTAAAGCTGCCAGGGGCAGGGGGAAGCCCAGCAATGAACCTGTTCATGTTGGCACACAGGGTCCATGGATTTACAGGTGTAGAGGAAAGCCCAGCAATGAACCTGTTCATGTTGGTCACACAAGATCCATGGATTAAAGCTGCCAGGGGCAGGGGGAAGCCCAGCAATGAACCTGTTCATGTTGGTCACACAGGGTCCATGGATTTACAGGTGTGGGGGAAGCCCACAAAGGAACCTGTTTATGTTGGTCACACAGGGTCCATGGATTTACAGGTGTAGAGGAAAGCCCAGCAGTGAACCTGTTCATGTTGGCCACACAGGATCCATGGGTTAAAGCTGCCAGGTGCAGGGGGAAGCCCAGCAATGAACCTGTTCATGTTGGCCACACAGGGTCCATGGATTTACAGGTGTAGAGGAAAGCCCAGCAATGAACCTGTTCATGTTGGCCACACAGGGTCCATGGGTTAACATGTGTGGGGAAAGCCCAGCAATGAACCTGTTCATGTTGGCCACACAGGATCCATGGGTTAACATGTGGGGGAAAGCCCAGCAATGAACCTGTTCATGTTGGCCACACAGGGTCCATGGATTTACAGGTGTGGGGAAAGCCCACAAAGGAACCTCTTTATGTTGGCCACACAGGGTCCATGGATTAAACCTGCCAGGGGCAGGGGGAAGCCCAGCAAAGGAACCTGTTCATGTTGGCCACACAAGGTCCATGGATTTACAGGTGTGGGGGAAGCCCAGCAGTGAACCTGTTCATGTTGGCCACACAGGGTCCATGGATTTACAGGTGTAGAGGAAAGCCCAGCAATGAACCTGTTCATGTTGGCCACAAGGTCCATGGGTTAACATGTGTGGGGAAGCCCAGCAGTGAACCTGTTCATGTTGGCCACACAGGGTCCATGGATTTACAGGTGTGGGGAAAGCCCAGCAATGAACCTGTTCATGTTGGCCACACAGGGTCCATGGATTTACAGGTGTGGGGGAAGCCCAGCAATGAACCTGTTCATGTTGGCCACACAGGGTTGGATTACAGGTGTAGGGAAAGCCCAGCAAGAACCTGTTCATGTTGGCACACAAGGGTTGGATTACAGGTGTGGGAAAGCCCACAATGAACCTTTATGTTGGTCACACAGGGTCCATGGATTTACAGGTGTGGGGGAAGCCCAGCAGTGAACCTGTTCATGTTGGTCACACAGGATCCATGGATTTACAGGTGCAGGGGGAAGCCCAGCAGTGAACCTGTTCATGTTGGCCACACAGGGTCCATGGATTTACAGGTGTGGGGGAAGCCCAGCAGTGAACCTGTTCATTTCCTGGCTCTGTGTGGTTTCCACGAGCCCGGGTTGCTGTGGTGGTTCCCGTGGAGCTGCTGCTGGTGTGTCTGCAGGAGCAGGGGGCTGTGAGCCCAGGGCATAAATGGGAAATGCCATGTTCCACTTCTGCTCCTCAAGGAGCAGTGTCAGAAATGGAGCTTGTGATGTGTTCCAGCAGAGGCTGGAGCCAGAGGCAGCAGTCCCATCATCTGCTGGCTGGTGAGAGGGCCCTGCATTTCTGTGCTGGGGAGAATAAAGGAGACTCATGCTTCCAGCTGTCAGAAATGGAAATTCGGGTGTCCTGCTTGAGACTCTGATGACTTAGGAGGCAAATGTGAATTTTTGTCTCAGGTTTAAGTTTGTGTATGAGGATGGTGAATAGGCCAGTCTTACTTGAAGTGTTCAGTTTTCAGGGAAGGGCAGAGACAGGAAGGGCTTTGCTGTTGCTGCTTAGTTGTGCCAATTGGGTTAGTTTTGCTCTGAGATTTGATGTTATAGTGGTAATTAATACCCTTAAAAACTCATAATGAACTATAGGTGGATGGTTTTTATCTAGAGAATACCTAGAGTTCTGATCCTAATCGTAGGGGGGGCTTTATGTCTCCTAAGTTTGCTTTGTAATCTAAAATCTGTTTGTCTGGAAAAGATAAAAATTGAATTGACACAGTGTCAGAATTTAGGAGTTCTGTTGTTCCTATGTGACAAAAACCCAGTGATGCTGTGGTAGAACATTCCAGAGATATTGGTATGTTAGTTGTTAGCATCTGTATTCCCAAAGTGAAATGTAATTGTGTTGATTTAACTGTAGCAGGATTGATGAGGTGGTTTTTTTTCCTGTGAAAATACTACTTTGCATTCTGCTTGCTGTTGAATGTGCCACAGCTTTCTTCTAAAAGCAGAATGATTTTTCAGTTAATGCAGTTTTGGCATGTGACAGGCTGAAATTTGTTGCACAAAACAAGTGCTGGTGGCTGCCCAGGTTGTTGCAGCTGCTGTGGCCCAGCCCAGCACTGGGTTCCAAGGAGCAAAGCAGTGTTCTGCTGTGAGGGGAAGGGGCTGTGCCCGAGCTGGGGCTGGCAGGACGGGGCTGGCATCTCCAGGAGCTTCGCTCTGTGTTGCTCCACACCTGGTGCTGCTCTCCAGTTCAAATTGCCTGTCACAATTTGGACTGTCCCACATTACCCAAACCGAGGGTCAGCATCACCAGCATCCCCCTGGTTCCAAATGCTCAGGGCGGGACAGAGCTGGCTGAGGAGTCACCTTTGTAATGCACGGATGTCACTGCAGGTTAATCATTGCCTCACGCTTGCACAGGGACGAGGGATTGCTCTAAATGGAACTGGAATTGTTTCTGCACTTAGGTGTCTGACCCCTTAGTTGTCCATGAAATCATTTTGGAGACCTAATTGTAAATGCAAGATTGCTTTTGCAGTGAGATGTCCTCGGTGGATCTCTCAGCCAGCTGATGGAGCTGTGATAAAATGCAAAACAGCCACATTGTGTTGGATGGTTGTGATTCCTCTGGCAGTGCAGGGCTCTCAGAAATAACACTCCTGGCTAATTATTTTGCATACCTTAGCACATCAGAAGCCCTTCTTTCTTTAAAAAAGTAGCTGCTACTTGCTTTCTGTTATTAGAAAATCTCAAAAGCCAGAATCTGGTCAGTGGAAGCTGATGCCTGCACTCGCTTTGAAAGGGGCTTGAGCTGAGTTAGAAGTAGAATTAACTGGTTGTTTATATATCGAGAAAAGTAATGAAAGTTTCAGTACCTGTGGACTATCTTGTGGTTTAATACATTCAATTTGCATTGCTTCTGACAAACTATCAAACTATCTTATTTAAAGCTGGAGGTTTATGGGTGCTTTGGGGTTAAAACAGAGCCAGCTCAGTGTTTCCAGGCAGACACACACCGTGCAGTCACTGCCCCATGGTGACACTGTTAGTTCTTTTTCTCCAAAAACCTTTGGAAATCTGTTTATAAGCAGCATGAGCTGGGCAGAGCTGTTCCTGCTCAGGTTTGGGCAGAAATGCTGTGGTAATGAACGAGTGTCGTTAATTACCGTTCCGAGTTTTGGTTTCACTTTTGCCCAGTTACGGTTTCTCGGAGAGGGAGCTCTGAAATGGCCCTGCTGTGCCAGCTGTGCCAGCTGTGCAGTGCCCCTGCCCGCCCGGGGTGGTTCCTGCAGAGGGCTTTGGGATGGGGCAGAAGCACAGGGGTTTGTGGCTTTGGCTGCCATGTGCCACAGCTCAGTCACTGCATTCAGGGGACACCAAACAACATCTGGATTTGCTGGCTTTTGAACCAAATGCAAGTCCAAGGTTCACTGTAAGCTTTGGGAGAAAGAGCTCCTTACGTGCAGCGTGACACCACATCTGCACTGCAAGTCCTGTCACTGGCGGCTTGCCCTGACAGTGACAGTCCCTGCAGAAATAGGATCCAATTAGAGGCAAAATTCCCCAGTTCCTTTATGTCACTGTGAAATAATTGTTCTAAAATGAATCTAAGTGTGTACAGATTGTATTTTGGGAGAGTTAATTGCAAACTGTGTGGTTCAGGGATTTAGTGCAAGAAGAGGAAGAACAGTTGATGGAAGAAAGGAAAAAGAGAAAAGAAGACAAGAAGAAGAAGGAAGCTGCTCAAAAAAAGGTATGTGGAGCACTGAGAATAAACCCCTGTGCTTGGAGGTGACTTGTTTCATCACTAGTAAAAACAAGTGTTCTCTTATTAATTTAATGTCTTAAATTTAGCTGTGCTGTCAGTTATTTAGAGGTAACTGACATAATTGAGCATTGTAATTGGTTCTGTGTAGTTTCTTACAAAACTAAATTTTCATCTGGGGTGACCCTTCTATTTCCTGATGGTCAATTGAGGCAGTCTCAGGTTTGTAGCACCTCAGTGTTAATGTATTTACTAGTAGAATAAAAGTGCCATTTTAAGGCAGTGGCTTTCAACTGCATCCTTATTTTAACATATCTTACTCTTCAGTATGGAAACATGCCATGAGAGAATTTGTAGTAGGGAATAACAATTTCATAAAAAAGAAAATATCGACAGCAAAGATGTCTAGGAGTGGAAACGTCAGAGAAATGCTTGTAAATACTTCAGAATCCCTGTTTACTGATAAGATCCTCATCATGGCAAGGCATTTTATCCTGTGATAAACTTTTATTCAAATAGATCTCTCATCTTGGCCACAGTACAGGTGTAACCAATGAATCTTGCAAATGAAAGCCTTGAAGCTTTGGCATTTGCTCTCTTATTCTTTTCCATTTCCAGGTCACTCCCCCTTCCCTGCCCTGTTCTGCAATAAAAGTGGCAGCAGCTCTTTGCTTCCAGGCACAGTTTTTAACTCACTTAAAACATCTTAATTTGCAAGTTTAATTTGGTCTGTTTCATGTAGTTATCTTTCAAATTAATTTTGTCTTCTATAACATTTAAACAGCTTTTTAAACATAAGGAATAATAGGCCTGGGTTGGTTAGAGAGAGGCTTCTGAAGTAGATAATTAAATAACTTGAAACCATTTAAAAAGAGGAAAGTCAAAAGCTAATGTTGCTTTATGAAGTCGTATGTGTATATGTGGTTTCTCTCTTATCTGCAAAAATCACTGACACTTCTTTTTTCTTGTTCTAGGCCATTGAACAAAAAATCAAAGGTAAGTTACTTTACAGTTAGTTCTACTCTGTGTATTATTTCTGGGCTTTTAAATATGTTGAATCAAATGTTTCACCTGAAATCTCCTCCCAAAAGTGACAGACGGGACCCTTGAGATTTCAGCTGCACTTTTTCAAAGTGACCACAAAAGTCTAGAAGAGTATCAGCACAGGGTTTATCCAGGGATTGGAGTTGCTGATCTTCCTGTTTCCCATTCTTATTTACTGACAGAGCACCAGGCACAGACATACACCTGAAGTTCCTTCCCTTGCTTGCTTTTTTCCTTCCCCTTTTTGCTTTGATTGAAAAGTGCACCAACACTTCAGAATAACTGTGCATAGGATGGGTCTGTTGGAAACTTAATTTACAGATATCCTAAGTGCAGCTGGGATTGGGAACACTTGATGGACAAGTAATTAATGTGTCCAGTAATTAATGTGTCCAGTTTTACTCCTGCATATGAAGGGCTCACCCTGCAGAATGATCAGGGTGCCAGTACCCATGAGCTGTAATTTCAATATTCAGTGGGAGCACTGTGGTTTCCTGGGTGTTTGTGGGGTTTGTAGGGCTCTGCATCCCAACCAGCTTCTGCAAAGGGGAAAAAAGCTTCTTTTCACTTTCTCTTGAGCTGGAGCTCCTCTCCTGTTGGTTGGGAAGTGCCCAGTAACTGCTGAGGTGGCTATGTGGAGTGCTTGCTGAAGTTTTCTGGGAATGCTGGTTTAATTGAACACTTGCTGGGGCAGTGGCTGATGCTCCAGTCCTGCTGGAAGGGATGGAGCTGGGAGGCAGGGGGCTGGCAGGGGCACACTGTGCTGGGAACAGGAGGGACACTGGTGCCCCTTGCCAGGGTGGGTGATGAGGAACGTCCCAGCTGGGGAGGGGAGAGGCAGGCTGTGCTCAGGGCACTGCCCTGGGGCTCTGCAGCTCCATTCCCAGCCGTGCAGCTCCATTCCCAGCCCTGCAGCTCCATTCCCAGCCGTGCAGCTCCATTCCCAGCCTGCAGCTCCATTCCCAGCCGTGCAGCTCCATTCCCAGCCGTGCAGCTCCATTCCCAGTCTGCAGCTCCATTCCCAGCCGTGCAGCTCCATTCCCAGCCGTGCAGCACCATTCCCAGCTGTGCAGCTCCATTCCCAGCTGTGCAGCTCCATTCCCAGCTGTGCAGCTCCATTCCCAGGGCTGCAGCACCATTCCCAGCCCTGCAGCTCCATTCCCAGCTGTGCAGCACTGTTCCCAGCTGTGCAGCTCCATTCCCAGTCTGCAGCTCCATTCCCAGCTCTGCAGCTCCATTCCCAGCCCTGCAGCTCCATTCCCAGCTGTGCAGCACCATTCCCAAGCACCATTCCCAGCTGTGCAGCTCCATTCCCAGCTGTGCAGCTCCATTCCCAGCCGTGCAGCACCATTCCCAGCTGTGCAGCTCCATTCCCAGCTGTGCAGCACCATTCCAGCTGTGCAGCGCCATTCCAGCTGTGCAGCGCCATTCCCACTGTGCAGCTCATTCCAGCTGTGCAGCTCCATTCCCAGCCGTGCAGCACCATTCCCACTCCATTCCAGTCTGCAGCTCCATTCCCAGCCCTGCAGCTCCATTCCCAGCCGTGCAGCTCCATTCCCAGTCTGCAGCTCCATTCCCAGTCTGCAGCACCATTCTCAGCTGTGCAGCTCCATTCCAGCTCTGCAGCTCCATTCCAGTCTGCAGCACCATTCCCAGCCGTGCAGCACCATTCCCAGCTGTGCAGCTCATTCCAAGCTCCATTCCCAGGGTTGCAGCTCCATTCCCAGCTCTGCAGCTCCATTCCAGCCTGCAGCTCCATTCCAGCCTGCAGCTCCATTCCCAGCCGTGCAGCTCATTCCAGTCTGCAGCTCATTCCCAAGCCCATTCCCAGTCTGCAGCTCCATTCCCAGCCGTGCAGCTCCATTCCCATTCGCAGCTCCATTCCCAAGCACCATTCCCAGTCTGCAGCTCCATTCCCAAGCACCATTCCCAAGGCTGCAGCTCCATTCCCAGCCCTGCAGCTCCATTCCCAGGGCTGGCCCGGCGTTTCTGCGTGCAGTGGGTGCTCTGGTGGGTGTGCTGCCATGGGAAAAGCACCTGGGCTGAGGAGGAGCGGTGGGTTTGTGGTGTGGGAGGCTGAGAGGAGGGAGCTCCTGGGGGCAGCTGTGCTGCTGCACTGGGGCACTGCCCTGCCTGCCGAGGGCTCGGTTTGGAAAGGGGCTGCTGCAGGCAGAGGGGCTGCAGGAGGCTGTGCAGCGCTCCTGGGGCTGCAGGCAGGGATGGGAGCTGCTCTCTGTGTCACTCCATCCTCCGAGCTGCCTCTGGCTGACCAGGGCTCCCACTGAAATCCATTGGGAGTTCCAGGTTTGTCTTTGGGCACGGGGCAGCAATTTAAAATAAAACAAATTAAATAAAAGTGCTGGAAGACTATTATAATTAATAAATACTCTTCATTTGTTTTTTAGCATGCCCGTTTCCAAGCAGTGCATGGAATTGTGTTTGAATACAGGCTAAGGGTTGCTTTTGTTCTGTAACTCCTGCCATGAGGATTGTGGGATCATAGACCAGATTTACAGAATTATGAAGATGTCTGGGTTTGCTCTGAAGTGATAGAACATGTCTGAGCACTTTGCTGTGTAATAACAAACACTTAGTGTGCCCGTTTGACCCTGTGCTTGGGCTGCACTGGCATCACAAGCAAAGGGCTAAAAATACCCTGGACCAGGAGGGCAGGAATTCTGCTTGGGAGGCTCCCAAGTGGGAATCTTCATGTGGAATGGAAATGTCTTTCTTCTGAAGGACAGAGTAATTAAACATTTGTTATTATTATTTTTTTTCTGCCTTGAGAGAAAGATTCGCTGATGGAAGTGTTAAGTTCCAACTTTATGATGTTGGAATTATTTAAAGGGTATTTCATAAAGTTCAGCAGGAATTTAGAGTTGTCAGAGAAACATAAACTGGCAGTGCTGTGGAAGAAAAGATACCATGAGATGCAGATACACAACTTTTTGCTACAGTTTCTATAGGAACAAAATCCGAAGCTTGTGTTGCACATGTCTCTTGCCTTGTTTCACTAGTTTTGCCTCCTTGTGTTCAGGATGCAAATTAATGTTTCATTAGTTTCCAAGTTTCCATCACGTTAATGTCTTAAATAATTTATTCTGTGCATGAGCTGAAGATAAAATACAAGAGTATAGGATCTCTGAATAATTCAGAATTATGTGCCTCTTTCAGAAAGGAAGCTGGTTAAGTGCTGGGGATGGAAGGGAGGGTATTTCTTGGTTTAAGTGTAGTTTGGACAGCTCCAAACTGTTGTTTTATCTAAGGAAGAAATTGCTGTTGTACCAGCTGAAGCAGCTCCCAGTGTTCCTGTAAAATGACAAGAACCTTCCAAGGGAGTTTGTGGAGCTGGGGGTTTTCCTGTTCAGGATTGGGAATTAAAGTAATGAGAAAGATGCTAACAACAACGTTTCTGGTACCAGCAGCAATTTAATACCATGGTACTGCAGTCAGAAATGCACGTGTGGCATTCCTGCAGATTTCAGGGGTTCTGACCTGCCTGGTTTGGTCCAGCTCGTGTCATTAAAGGAGGGAACAGAGCTTGGGACAGCTAGAGGCCAGTCTGTTAGTTGCTAAGTGGAAAGTTTATCTGTTTGTGCAGCAGCTGCACAGCATGTGCCTTCCCAGTTCTTTTGAACCAGGTTTTCCAGGAAAAAATAAATATAATTCAAGTTCCTATTTGTTGAAAATACTGTAGAATTGTCAGTTGTAGTGTTCCTCCTAGGATGGCAGAGTATGTCCTTGTGCTGTGTTTGGAGTTGAGCTGTTGGATACAGACAAGTCAGTGCATTATCCCAAATTTCCCAGACCCTGCAGACAGCCCAGTGCTGAGCCCTGCACTTGTGTGCTGCCGGGTGGGAGCTCAGAGGGGCTGAAATTCCCTGTGCACACATGGATGTATGGATGGGAGCTGTGTGTGCTCCATGGTGGGAGCTCAGAGGGGCTGAAATGCCCTGTGCACAAATGGATGTATGGATGGGAGCTGTGTGTGCTCCAGGGCTGAAATGCCCTGTGCACACAGTGGGATGTGTGGATGGGGACTGTGGGAGCTCAGGAGCTGAAATGCCTTGTACACACAGTGGGATGTGTGGATGGGAGCTGTGTGTGCTCCATGGTGGGAGCTCAGAGGGGCTGAAATGCCCTGTGCACACGGTGGGATGTATGCATGGGGACTGTGGGAGCTCAGAGCGGCTGAAATGCCCCTGCACACATGGATGTATGGATGGGGACTGTGTGTGCTCCAGGGCTGAAATGCCCTGTGCACACAGTGGGATGTATGGATGGGGACTGTGGGAGCTCAGAGAGGCTGAAATGCCCTGTGCACACATGGATGTATGGATGGGGACTGTGTGTGCTCCATGGTGGGAGCTCAGAGGGGCTGAAATGCCCTGTGCACACGGTGGGATGTATGAATGGGGACTGTGGGAGCTCAGGAGCTGAAATGCCCTGTGCACACATGGATATATGCATGGGGCCTGTGGGGGCTCCATGGTGGGAGCTCAGAGGGGCTGAAATGCCCCTGCACACATGGATATATGGATGGGGACTGTGTGTCCTCAGAGAGGCTGAAATGCCCCTGCACACATGGATGTATGGATGGGAGCTGTGTGCTCAGGGCTGAAATGCCTTGTACACAGTGGGATGTATGAATGGGGACTGTGGGAGCTCAGAGGGCTGAAATGCCCTGTGCACACATGGATGTATGGATGAGAGCTGTGTGTGCTCCATGGTGGAGCTCAGGGGCTGAAATGCCCTCTGCACAGTGGATGTATGAATGGGGACTGTATGAGCTCAGAGAGGCTGAAATGCCATGCACGCATGGATGTATGGATGGGACTGTGGGAGCTCAGAGAGGCTGAAATGCCCTTGCACACAGTGGGATGTGTGGATGGGGACTGTGGGAGCTCAGGGAGCTGAAATGCCCCTGCACACATGGATGTATGGATGGGGACTGTGTGTGCTCCAGGGCTGAAATGCCCCTGCACACAGTGGGATGTATGGATGGGGACTGTGTGTGCTCCAGGGCTGAAATGCCCTGCACACAGTGGGGTGTATGAATGGGGACTGTATGAGCTCAAGAGGCTGAAATGCCCCTGCACACATGGATATATGGATGGGGACTGTGTGTGCTCCATGGTGGGAGCTCAGAGGGGCTGAAATGCCCTCTGCACACGGTGGGATGTATGAATGGGGACTGTGGGAGCTCAGAGGGGCTGAAATGCCCCTGCACACATGGATATGTGGATGAGGACTGTGTGTGCTCCAGGGCTGAAATGCCCTGTGCACACAGTGGGATGTATGCATGGGGACTGTGGGAGCTCAGAGCGGCTGAAATGCCCCTGCACACATGGATATGTGGATGAGGACTGTGTGTGCTCCAGGGCTGAAATGCCCTGTACACACAGTGGGATGTGTGGATGGGCAGGAATTGACGGGCAGTGCCCAGCGCTGGGCTGGCTCTGCCCGTGGGGCTCAGGGGAGCAGCACGGGCTGTCCCTGCAGCCCAGAAAGTGCCACTTTCATTGCAGAACAGAGTCAACTGAATTGCCCAGCGAAACGGAAAGTGCTCTAAAAATAGCTGGGTGTGGAATTGAAATCTTTGACTCATATTTCCCACCTTGGAAACTTCTTATGCTTGTTCTTCTCGGCGCAGCGGGATGGCCCGAGTGCACAGACCCCGCTGGGTTTGTCGGGGCTTTCGCCTGCCTTACTCTGCTTTTCCTGACTGGAAAACCTCTCCTGCAAGCTGCTGGGTCCGGGGGGTGACTGCAGGAATGCAGGGGACGGGCCTGCGGCCGCGCAGCGCCGCGGGAAGGGCGCGCTCACCTCCGTGCGGATCTGCAGGGGTTAAAGCCTTGGCAAACACGAGATATTTTCCAGAGCAGCTCTCCGAGCTCACAGCTGCGGCCATTTTTCCAGCAGGAAAATTCTAGCACTACATCTTAGGTGTGTGTGCGAGAGCCCGAGAGGAGAGGCGGCCTTGGCTCGCAGCGCTCGCAGCCGTGCCGGCCGGGCCATGCGGCGCTGGGCGCGTTTTGGGGCGCAGCTCCCCGGGGAGGCAGCGGGGCCCTGCCGGCCTGGCGCCGCTCTTTGTGCGGGGCACCCGAGCATCTGAGCTGCCTCCGTCCGCGTTAAAGTTCCTCAGGCAGCTGCCATTTTTTATTGGAGGGGGAGCGCGGGTCCCCGGGCCCCTGCTCCAGGAGGAGTTGGCAGGCAGCTCCTGGAGCAGTAAAATGACACCATGCTTCTCCTCCATTTTCTAATGAAATCTGCAGAGTGGGAAAGCAACACAAGTTGGAAGCGTCTTTCTTTGGAATCTCTCTGTAAACTGTAACTCCACCATCCCCTGCTCTGAGGGTTTGCAGCAGGTTTGTTCTTTATGAAAATCTGTCATTTTTAATGCTAGTTTCTGTAAACTTGCTGTTGCTAGTCAGTTAACTGCGATAAACCGTAAGTTTGTTAATACTATCTTTCTGCCTTAATACAATTCAAAATAAAATGCTGGTGTGTAGAACGAACTTTTATTAACAAGCGACTAGTCTAGAGCAAATTAAAATATTAAGATAATGATTTAGGGGTGCTGGAATTCATAGTAGCCATATTGGAATATTAATGTGTTATTTAGCCTTCTGAGAAGTTGTGGAGCAGAAAATGTTGGACAGGGAGAATTTTATAGCTCAAAACTTACTCTGTGGTTCTCAGGGAAGCAAAGACAAGGGAATTCTGTTGCACTTTGGATAATTTCAGTTGAAAATTAGCATATAATTGTGGACTCTGTATATTCTGTAGCCTAGCCCTGGGACCTGGCAAGTGTGTTACACAATTTGCTGCTATCATAGTAGATAGAGTTGCCATGTTTGCTAAGGAAACAAATGCTTAGAATCTATGTGAAATACAATATTCATGAGCTGTTAGAGAAGTGCTGTTGGTGCTGTGCCTTAGGGCTGTCTGGGCAGCGAGTACCTCGTTTATTTGTTGCACTCCTTGATAGTCAAAAAGTGATTTGAGTTCCTGCAGGTCCCTTGGGGTCGGTTCTAACACACTTGGTCTTAAAGCAGCTTTAATTAGGAGAGCAGAGTGCTGGCAGGGTGTCTGGGTGTCAGATGGAAATGGTTTCACTGTACCCCCAGCAGCAGGAGGGCAAGAGGCAGGGAAGGAGAAGTGGCTCAGTGTTACAGAGTGCTGCATGTTGTACATTAAAATCTCCTCAGCAAGGGTGTTTGTGTTTGGTGCTTCAGGTGGCAGAGGAAGGAAAAGGACTGGCGCAGTGTGTGCCACAGGCTGGAGGGGTTTGTGTGTGTGTGTGCAGCTCTGGGGCTGCACAGGGGTCTCTGTGTGTCGCTCTCAGCTCAGCTCACAGCCCTGGATGTGCTCCGGGCTCTGAAGGGTCATCCTTGGCACCAGCTGGGGCAGGGGGCACAGGGAGAGCACCACAAGTTATGGTTTGGGCACTGCTCACACAGCTTGTGGAGTGTGAACTAACGTGGTTTCATTTCAGAGCCCCTTGCAGTACCTGGACACAGAAAAGTTCAAAGTCCTTCTGCATGCAATTGTCAACAAATTCTCAGCAATTTGCTTAAATAGCGCTTCTCCCCCCCTTCAGGGCTTAGTCACTCTCAGTTACTTTATTTATAATGCAAGAAATTTTAGAAGCACCAAATGAAATAGATTTGTTTAATATTATTTCCTACTTGTGAAGTTCAGTTTTGAACCAGAAGTCAGAATCACAGTTTGTTGTCTCATTATGTTCATCAAAATATTTTGCAAGGAACCAGTTGCCTTCCCTTAACATAGGCAACAGCTTAAATTGAGGAAATCTGAAGTGGTGGTTGTGATCTTTATCAACTTCCCAGTTGATCTAATAGCCTTTCAATACCTTCTATCCCCTGTGCTCTGTACAATAAATTGAGTTGTGTCCTGGCCTTTCCTCTCCTTAATTCTGTGCCTCTGCTGTGAGCTGGGAGAGCCGTGTCCCTGCTGTGCCCACAGGAGCTGGGGGCCCTGGAGGGGCAGCTGAAATTGGGTGTCCTCACCCTGAGGCTTCTGCCCACCCACTGTCAAACAAGGTCTCCAAAGTTTTTCTTTTCTGCTTCCCAAAATGCAATATTCCATTAAAACACAACTCAGATGCTGATTCTTCGGTGGCTTTTTATTCTAAAGGCTTCTGTTTCATGTTTTTCAGAATACGTAAAGTAGAAATAAACAGAGATTATATCATAAGTAGCACTGACAACATTTAAACAAAAGCTCGAGTTAGTTTTTGTTTTTTGTTGTATTCCCATGACTCGGTTCCTGAAAGTGAATGATAAAATGGTCTTTAAACATATTTAAAAGGTTTTAAAAGCCCCTGAAAACTACACTCTCAGTCGTGCAGTAACATTATTCCTGGTGCTGAGGGAGGTCGTGGTCGAGTATTGAGGTATCTTGGGAAGTTGCACACACACAATAAATATTGACACTTAATGCATATCTCATCCGAGGAGTTTGCAAAGCACATTAACATATCAATGCAGCGAGGGGGGCAGAGCTGCCCTGCAGCAGCAGCAGCAGCAGCAGCAGTGCCACAGCAGGAGCTCAGAGCCCTCTCTGCCTGCTGAGCTGTGCCCAGCCTGCCCCTGGGCTTGGTGCTGCCTCTGCCCGTGCTCTGACCTTCCCCTCGCCCTGCTGGGGCCGTGCTGCTGGCTCTGGCATCATTGGCAGCTGCACTTGCACATTTGGCATTTTCCCAGTGCCAGCGCTGTCCTGTGTGCAGCGTTCCCTGTGCTGGCAGCCCTTCCTGCTGGCAGCAGGCACCTGAGGCCATGAATAACTAGCTGTCCCTTTGCATGGTGGGCTCCCTAAAGCAGGGAGCCCTGAGCAGCATGTCCTGGCAGCCCTTCCTGCTGGCAGCAGGCACCTGAGGCCATGGATAGCTGTCCCTGTGCATGGTGGGCTCCCTAAAGCAGGGAGCCTGGAGCAGAGTGTCCTGTAGGTCCTGCTTGCCCCTTGTTCTTTTGGGGCCAGGCCAGAGCAGTTTTCTATAGGTAATACTTAAATGGGAAACTTAATTTTTTAATACTTGAACATTTTCTAAATAAAGGTTCAGTGCTGAAATAAAGTTTGTAGTGCTGATTTGTTGGCAAAGGCTGTAGAAAGGTGGTTAGTGGCATCCTGTAATGGAGATAACTTGGTTGGGAGTGATAGCAAGGCATATTCCTGCTTCCAGGTCTGTGCCATGAAAGTCATTGAGGGATAACAGAGCTTTTCCTTGGGGATGAGTTACAGCTTGAATCACAAGAAATGCTGCCTTTACCCCATAAATAAACACCTCTAATAATATTGACTTAGTCTTCAGTTTTTTCAATTGCTGTTCACATGAATAACTTTGTCCCACTTTCTTTTTCCTGGGGGTGGGGGCAGTGCCAGAACAAACCAAGACCAGTGTAAGCCAGCCCCAGCCCGTGACCTCCAACGGCACTTCCCCAGGAACCAGCACTCCCAATAATGCCAAGCGGGCCCCAGCCAGCAGCCAGCAGCAGCCCTTGCCTCGGTACCCTCCTCGGGAAGTACCGCCGCGATTCCGACACCAGGAACAGAAGCAGCTTCTGAAACGGGGGCAGCAGTTACCAGGGATAGCTGCGAACCTGGGATCCACCCCCAAGGTGTTCAACGGCCAGCCAGGAGGCAGCACTGGCACCAATAACCAGCCCGTGACCAACGGAGAAGTGCCCAACAGCAGCAAAAAACAGCCAGGTGAGGGCACTGCCTTCTTTTCCTTTAGCTAAAATTGACTGGCTTAAATTCACTATCAGGGGAGTATTTCAGCCAGCAGTATTTGAACTTGTGCTGTAAGCTGGAGCATGAGGAGATCCTTTCCTGTGTCAGAGGTTAATATGAGTGTTGCAGGGTGGTTTTGCCTCTCTGGGCAGGTTGCACATGAAGCTCAGCCCCTGTCTCAGGCTCTGGGCAGCAGAGAGTGGCAGACATGGCAGGAGCAGGTGGTGGTTCCAGTGTGGCCTCTGCTGTGCTGCACATTCCCTGATTTGTGTTCAGCACCATCCCAGCATGGCCGTGGTACAAAGCACCTCTGTTGCATCCAGTTTTGGTAGAGGCATCCCAGAAAGAAGGGTGTTTGGGAGCCATGCCGGGGATGGGCTGATCCCCCAGCCTGGGCAGCAGGAGAGGGGCATTGTGCCCCACTCAGGTGAGAGCCCAGCTGCAGAGCTGCCCCAGCCCTGGCGCAGCACAGGGAGGGCCTGGAGCTGCTGAGCCAGGCCAGAGGAGACACAGAGGGATGGAGCAGCTCTGCTGGGAGGAGAGGCTGCGAGAGCCTACGGGAAGGATGGAGAGAGGCTGTTTGCAGGGAATGGAGTGACAGGGCACAGGGAATGGCTCCCACTGCCGGAGGGCAGGGATGGATGGGATATTGGGCAGGAATTCCTGCACAGGTGCCCAGAGCACCAGGGGCTGCCCCTGGATCCCTGGAATGTCCCAGCCAGGCTGGACAGGGCTTGGAGCTGCCTGGGATGGTGGAAGGTGTCCCTGCCCATGGCAGTGGAACTGAGTGGTCTTCAAAGCTCCTTCCAGCACGTTTCTTTATGTGATTGAACAGCACCTTGAGACTTGGCTTTCATTTTTAACTTCATACCTGGAGGTCCAGCCAGGGTACAGCTTGTTCAGGATATCAGAATTGTCTTTTATTGTCAGGTCAGAGTTTTTCTCAATTTTTTCACCTGAAGCTTGGTTGTATTACAGAATGGATCCACTTATACCTTTACTGCTATTTAAGTTCAATCATCTTTTGTTATTTTGGTTTGTTATGCATTCCTTCAAACAGTCTTTTAAGAAAGGTGAACTTGCCTGTTGCATGTGTAGGATGTGCTGTTCAGTGACTGCACTAACATGCAGCTCAGTTAATTTTACAGGACAATAATGTCATTTATTTTTGTCTGGAAAAAAGTAACTTTCTGTGAGGGATCTAGCATTTCAAAGGGATTTGGTATTAATGCATGCCAGTGCTTAATACTTTCTTATTTTTATCCTTGTATTTACATTTTGATATGTATGTAACAGTGGTGATGTAACTTTTTCCCACAAATAGTTTCTTCTGTGACTTTACTGAATTCCCAGTGTTTCTCAAAATTAGTGTTTTATAGACTACAAAGGATGTGACTCTCAGCCCTTTTAACAAATAAAAAAAAAGAAAAATAATAAAACACTGAAAATAGCCTTAGTATTTCAAGTTTGAGTTAAATTTTGAGCTGTTCTGATTACTGCCTCTTGAAGAAGCAGGATTTAAAATGAAAATAAGCAAATCACTGAAAGCAGTTTATCCATGAGTCCTTGAGGAATGTTTCCCATATTATTTTTTAGACTTTCCAGTGTTATTTCTGTAACATACTGATAGAACTCTTTGCCATTGCAACAGGTAATTTTTAAGTAGCTTATTTTATTTACTTCACCTGTATGATGTTGTTCCTGTCCCTAGTGGTGTTTAAAGCTACCTTTCATTAAGGTGAAACTTTTCCTGCAGTATGTATGCTCTACTGGCCAAGGTGTGTAGCAGGGTGCTTTAAATAAGAGTGGTGATTTAAATAAAAATTCACACATAAACTAAATTAAGAAGTATTACTGCTTATACAACCTATTAAGTCTCCTAGCAGTATCCAGAGGATTTGTGTGCTGTTCTCCATTGTACTGTGAACACCAGCCCAGCGTTTAATTAGCTGGGTTCCCATTTGTGCGCTGCATTTGTCCAGGTTTGCTGGGTGTTCTGTGGTTTGTGCAGCTGTGGGCAGTGCCAGCAGGTGCCAGGGCTGCCTGGGGCAGGGGCAGGGTGGGCTCTGAGCTGTGTCCAGCAAGCTCAGGGTCCTGCAGGGAGGCAGGGCTTGGCCACATCCCTTTGTCACCTCAGGACAGTGTCTGTGTTGGCTGCAGCTCCTGCCAGAGCTCTGTTCCTGATGTTCTGTGTGTCCCAGGAGAGCTCAGAGCTGCCATCTGAGGCTGGGCACTCGGCTCTGCCCTCTTGGTGCCATGGGTGTGCCTGCAATGTCTCCTTCCCTGCAATGACCAGGAACAACAGCGGGTTTGGATGTGCTGTCATGTTCTTTCCTAAACACAGACAGGATGATAATGGAAAGGCAGATGATTTTCCTGTGCTGGGTTTCTGTTTCAGGCTCTGGTCTGGCACTGGTGAGATGGGGGAGGCCCCGTCCAGCAGGGCTGATGTCTCCTGCCACCTTTGTGTCTGAGAGGAAATGCAGTTGTCATTTGCCTGTCTCAGTTTCACTCACTCTCCCTGCTTCCTCTTTCAGCCTCCCCCAGCAGCCCCAGGTACTCTCTGTGTTACCTCTGGAGTGCAAAATCTCATGACATTTGGCAGATCTGTTGCTTGCATAGACAGGACATCCATGGATAAAGCAGTGGCTACTGGGATTGATCTGTATTTTAGGGCTAAAAGAAAAACTGGGGCTTCAGGTGTTCAAGTCAGAATTGCTGGAGTTGGGAATGGCTGTGGGTTTGTGTGTAATTCCTGAAAGGATCTCTCCCCAGTTCAGCTGTGTTGGAATGGTTTGGTGGGTGCTTTGTAAAAGCCAGGTAATGCAGGCAGATACTGCTGAATTTAAACTCTTTAGTTGCCCTGGGCACACTAAGATTTTAAGTTGTTGGTATTGGAGAATTTTTTAATTATAACAGTGGTCTAAACCCCATCTCTTTACTTGTGTTTTGTGTGAGCAGTTGTCTCCTGTTTGGAAAACCAACATGCTTTGTCCAGAAGTAAAGCTGAAGAAGGGCTAGGCCTGTGGGCTGGGTTTTTCCTGCTGTTTTTAGGACATTTGGTGTGTTGTTTTAGTAGAGACACATAAATGAAGCTCATGGCTTGTAGTGCTTCTGAAACAGATCCAGGCCAGTGCCAAGATGGTTATTTTTAGAGCTCTCCCTATGTAGCTCTTTATCAGGACACTTCCATTCCCAGTTTATTGTTGTCTCCACTGACGTGCCCCATGTGCAAACTTGACACGAAGGGCAGGGTTGGTTGGTGGTGTTTGCTCACCTCTGCTCTGGAACACCTTGGAATAGACATGATGAAATGATTTATCATTACAAACTGAAATATTCCCAGCAGTAACTGCTGTGGCTGTGGCCAGAGCTGAAGAGGAGAGCAGGACTGGGCTCCTGGCAGGGCTCCAGTGTGGATTCCTGCCATCTGCCTTTGTCCTGGAGCATCTCACAAAGTTGTGTCCCAACCAGAGCCCTTGGGAGCAAAAGGTGCCCCAATAACCTGGGGTGGTTCTCAGCTGTTGGGGGACTCAGGGAGGAAGGAGCAGTTGGGATTTGCTGTTGGTAGTGATGAGGGTTGCATTCATTTGGGGAACATTGCCTTCAGTGTAGCAGCTATGGTGTCCAGCTGTAGAATTGTGGGTTTGAAAGATGAAGTTTGATTCTGTGGAGGGGCACAGGGGACGAGCAGGGCGTGAAGGGGGCAGGTGATGGAGTGCTGTGCCCGTGCTTAGGTACAATCAGAGCTGGGCCATGCTCGGGTGCTGCTGTTTGC
Source organism: Zonotrichia leucophrys gambelii (assembly GCF_028769735.1). Taxonomy (NCBI): domain Eukaryota; kingdom Metazoa; phylum Chordata; class Aves; order Passeriformes; family Passerellidae; genus Zonotrichia; species Zonotrichia leucophrys. The sequence continues at coordinate 15,860,366 of NC_088184.1, forward strand.
AGCAGAGCCCTGGCTGGGAGGTGCAGCAAATGTGCTGTTCAGAGAGGGGAGAGGAACTTGCTGAAGTTTCAGGGCTGGCTGCTCAACTTCTTAGTCAGTGCAGTCCAAAATGAACTGGTTGTGGTTTCCCTGACTATATCCTCTTTTAAGGACACATGAAATTGGTTCATTAAATGCCAAATGTGTAACAAGTAGGTTGTAATTGAAATGTGTCATAAAAGCAGAAGAATTGCAAATTCTCACATCCCCAGGCAGAGTTTGTTGCCATGTCCCTGCTCCCTGTGTGGGGAACGTGATTCAGAGCAGACAGACTGAGCTGGCTCTGAGAGAAACCTGTCCTGAAAAAGGGGTCCAAGGACTGGGTTTACAGCACTGAGTGCTGTGGGGATGTTCTCTCATTTGCTGAAGTAACACTTCTGTGATTTTCTTGCTTTTTTTTTGTAGGCATGCCTCCCATTCGGGACTTGGTGAGCCACTCCCCTAACCAGTCAGGTTAGCTACTTCCATCTCACCTGCTTTGCACTACGTGTTTGTGGTGGTTACATGTGTCACACAGTTTTGTCTGATTTTTTAATTTTTATTTTTGTTCTTTGCCTTATGCTTTTCATTGGCATGGGTGTGTGAATGATTGCAGTATACCTTCTCTGTGCCATCGCATACTAATTTGGTTTAACATTTTTAATTTTCTAATTAAGTCAGAATTCATACTAAGAGTTTTTGTCACCTTAGCATTAAGGTACTGGGGTTTTTTTTTTATGTTTATGCTTCCATGCTGACCTGCCTCTTATGGTCTGTGCAAGCTTGTGCTTCCTATCAGAGACATGTCACACTGTGGAGGAAATCATGTCTTGATTGTTTGCTAAAAGCTCAGGTCTGTATTTACTAAAATGCATTTGTTCATAAGGCCCAAAGGTGCAGTGATTGCAAGGTATGGTATTGACAGCCTGGGGTGCCAGGTGTGCTGGAGCAGGAAAAGGAGGCAGAGGGTGCAAGATTCAGGTATTTCTTAATTTACGCTTCTCAATCCTGTTTATTTTAGCCCATGTGATGACAAACTGCTTTTTAAAATACGTACAGTTTTTTGCAAATGTTTCCTGCAGGATAACTCATAGCTGGAAAGCATTGAATTAAAAATTACCGAAAGCAATCTTAGCAGATTACCGAATTTTAAGAAACTCGGGTTTGTGTAAATGTTTTTTTGTCAAGGATTTAGGCAGCAAAAGTTCAGTTGCAACTTTAAATAGTTTTGGGAAGAAAAGCAAGAGTGGGCTGTTCTGGCTCCCTGTGCTTGCACCAAATGCAGGGTGTTGTCACATGTCATTTTTCAGTTTTGAGGGTGTTCTGTGGTCCCTGCCAGATACAGAAAGTCAGAGCTGGTATCTGCTTGCTCAGTGTTTGTATCCTTGGTCTCTGAAGTGCCCGAGCTGGGGAGGTTCAGGTAGGAATGTTCCAGAACTCATGCTAGACATCACTAACACGTTTATGTGCAGGAGAAGGACTGTTGGTCCAAGTAGTTTTGTGTTTAATGGGAGAAATCAGCTGAGTGGAAGTTAATCACTGCGTGCTGCTTGTGGATCAGCTCTGCACAAACAGCAGCTAAATTCGGGTAACAGAATTGGGATAAATACAGGCTTTCTTCACGTGTTCTGCTGCTGTGCAAATCAGAGTTTGTTTTACCATTTCCCTGTGACTTGTAGTCCTAACCTGTATCTCTCAGTGCTGAATCCAGGCTGTTTGCCATCTGTGTGTTGCCTTTGTGTTGCTGTTAAAGGGACGCTGTTCCTGGGATGGTGTTTGTGTGATCAGGATCTTGTTCTGTTCTATTGTTGGTTCTGTCTCTCCCAAGAGCGCACACAGCTCCTTGATCAGTCCCTTAGTGCAGGTTAAATGTCCTTTTATAAAATACCAGGGAGGGAGCTGAAACCCTGACGTTTGTTGGGCGGTTGTTCAGCCACGGCAGTGTTCTCGTGGTGCCACCCGAATGGGCAGGCTCTGGGTTTTGCTCAGCCAAATCCTGGCTCTCCCAAGGGTGCTGGTGGCTCTCCAGGACTGTGCATCTGTCACACACCATCCCAGCGCTCTGCCTGCCTGCCACGGGCTGTGCCACTCCTCCTGCTCCAAATGCTGGGCCCCCATCCTCGTTCCTCACCGTGGTGTGCCAGGGGAAGCTCAGCTCAGTGCCAGGGCTGAGCTGCACTGGGTGATCCCTGCTCTGAGCCCGGGTCTTGCACTCAGTTCTGGTTCACTGTAGGATCAGTAATATTGATATTGATGAAAAATTAATTAAAAATAGGCTTGTGCATCAGTGCATTCTGAAAGCAGAACTTCAGATGGGTCTTGTGCTTTTTGTGCCAAGCTGTTGCTGTATAAAGGAAAATACCTTGAATAACTTGTACTGAAGGCTCCTATGCAATGTCTGTAACAGGGGTGGGAAGGTGTGTGTTCTCTGGCTGCTGTCACACAGCACTTGGTACTGCTGGGCCAGGGCTGTGTCCTCTTGGAATTTCTGCCTTTCGGTGTGTTTTCAGGTTTTATATACTATTGTGGTTTTTAATACCTATATGTGTTTAGAAAATACTTTGTATGTGGTGATACAGAGTACCCTTTAAAAAAAATGTTTTTTCTGGAAGAAAAAGACCTTTAGGAGTGTAAAGTTTTCTGAGGTTTTTGTGAGAACAGCTCTGCATGCTGGAGGTGTTCTGGGTTGTGCCTGGCAGCCTTTGGGCAGCTGTACTTAGAGCTTTCTCTGTCACTTGCCATGACTGTAGTTTTAACAGAAGCAAAATAATAAGCAAAATAATTCCTGGCTTAATATCTTTGTATATTTCCCCCCCCCTCTTCTGCTTAATGAAGTAATAACACTAAACTCATAATAATGCCCTTGGGCTTTCCTTCTTCGTTCTAGATCTGAACCACAGTGGTCTAGGATCCCATTATGAAAATTCTCACTGGGGACCAGTCTCTTCAAATAGCGACTCCAGCACAAACTGGGATAAAGTTATCGTAGACGGCTCTGACAAAGAAGCATGGCCATCAATCACTGGCAGTGACCCAGAGCTGACTTCAGAATGTATGGACACTGACTCTGCCTCCAGCTCTGGGTCGGAGCGCAACCTCGTGATCATGGCTTCAGGGAGCACGGCAGGAGAGGGCGACGGCATTCGCAACGGCCTCGGCCACGGGGCGCAGAATAAGTTTGTGGTTGGTAGCAACAGCAATAATGTGGGCAATGGAAGTATTAATGGGCCCTGGGGGTTATCCCACGGGTCCATAATAAGCACATGTCAAGTTTCTGTGGATGCTCCTGACAGCAAATCTGAAAGTAGCAACAATAGAATGAATGCTTGGGGCACCATAAGCTCTTCATCAAATGGAGGGTTAAATCCAAGCACTTTGAATTCAAATGGCAACCATGGTGCCTGGTCCGTGTTGGAGAACAGTGGACATGCCCTGAAAGGGTCCGTGGGGAGTGGGAGTCCTGGCACAAGCATTCAGTGCAGTACCATAGGTCAGATGGCCAACAGCCAGAGTATTAACTCGAAAGTGGGTGGCTCGGCCCACGGTTCCTGGGGAAGCCTTCAGGAAAGTTGTGATTCTGAAGTAAATGGTACAAGGAATGTTTCATTCAGTGGGCAACCTCAAAACCTTAACACTGAAATGAATGGACCAAATAACACTACTAACTTTATGACCTCTAGTTTACCAAACTCTGCTGGTTCGGTGCAGATGAACGAGCTGCCCAGCACTGCAGGGCCCGGGGCCTGGCGCGTGAGCACAATGAATCATTCTCAGATTCAGGCCTCTCCAGTGGCAAACGGCACTTCCATCTCTCACCTGAGCAACGGTGAGGCCAAAACTGGCGGCTCTTACGGTACTACCTGGGGTGCCTATGGTTCTAGCTACTCTGGAGACAAATGTCCAGGCCCAAACAGCCAAGCTAATGGTGACACTGTGAATGCAACTCTAATGCAGCCGGGCGGCAGCGGGCCCGGCAGCACTAACTTTCAAATCAACGGGAATAAAGGCGGAGGGGTGTGGGAGGCAGGGGCAGTCGGCTCCCAGAACGTGCCCTGGGGAAACGGCGGCGCTGCGAGCGCTGGCGGGAGCAGAAGAGGATGGGGCAGCCCTGCACAGAGCACTGGCACCAACATCCCCAACGGGGAGTGGAGCAAGCTGCCCGGCAATCAGCATTCCAACGAGGGCCTCAATGGAAGCAGCAGGAAGTTTACAAACGGATGGAAGTCTACTGAGGAGGAGGAGCTGAGCAGCCAGGGTTCCGCTGCCTCCCAGATGGCTGAGCAGAGCAGCACGTGGGCCAAAACAGGTACGGGGGACAGCGAGGGCAGCTCGGAGAGCGCCGGCTGCCACGAGGACAGAGCGGCTGCCGAGGGCCAGAGCCGAGAGAGGAGGAAAGTCGACCAGCACACGTTACTCCAAAGCATAGTGAACAGAACTGACCTAGATCCGCGCGTCCTTTCCAACTCCGGGTGGGGACAGACTCCAATCAAACAGAACACTGCCTGGGACACCGAAACGTCACCGAGGGGTGAAAGGAAAACTGACAATGGGACAGAGGCCTGGGGGGGCTCTGTGACACAGACTTCCAGCTCAGGGGGGTGTGTGGATAGACCTAGCCCTAATAATAACGATACCTCATCTGTATCGGGGTGGGGAGATCCAAAGTCTGCTACAAGGTGGGGAGACTCCAAAGGGTCAAACAGCCAAGGGGGGTGGGAAGAAGATTCTGCTGCTACAGTAATGGTCAAGAGCAATCAATCGTGGGGAAGTGGCAAAGAAGAAAAGTCATCCTGGAATGACACACCGAAGATGAAGCAGGGATGGGGAGACGGACAGAAGGCCAGCCAGGGTTGGGCAGTGTCTGCTGGTGACAGCTGGGGTGAAAACTCCAGAAGTAACCACTGGGGTGAGGCCAAGAAATCCAGTTCTGGAGGCAGCAACAGCGACAGGTCGGTGTCTGGTTGGAATGAGCCAGGTAAATCAAATTCTGTTACTTGGGGAGGCAACAATGCGACCCCAAACAACTCTTCAGGATGGGATGAGCCTGCCAAGTCTAATCAGAGCCAGGGCTGGGGAGACCCTCCGAAACCCAGCCAGCCTCAAGTGTGGGGGGACTCGTCAAAGCCAGCCAGCTCTCCTGAGTGGAACAAGCAGGATGTTGGCTCTTGGGGAGCCCCGTCTGCCACCACCAAGCCCCCGGGGTCCGGCTGGCTGGGGGGGCCCATGCCAGCCCCAGCCAAGGAGGAGGAGCCCACGGGCTGGGAGGAGCCGTCCCCCGAATCCATTCGCCGCAAGATGGAGATTGACGATGGAACCTCTGCTTGGGGTGATCCCAGCAAGTACAACTACAAAAATGTGAACATGTGGAATAAAAATGTCCCTAACAGTAGCAGCAGTTCAGACCAGCAAGCACAGGTACACCCGCAGCTACTGTCTTCAAGTGCCATGTCTAGCAAGGAGAGCAGCTCGGGTTCTGGTAAGCCTGCCTTTTACCCAAATTTGTGTTTTCTATTGACTGTAAAGCTCTTTTTCAGTCTTGCTTCTTAGAACAAAATTTTAGTTTCAGAGTGGAAAGGGCAGAGTGGCAACGAAGTACAATTTCTGTTTGTTAAAGAAATGAACAGCATTGTCACACAGCATTGATGTGTTTGTACAGACTGGGAGATCTGCTCCAGTTTTAAATAACTGCAGTAATAAGGGCTAAACAGCTCTGCTTGAGTTCTGGGGAGTGGGAACACAGAGAAAATACTTAAAATAGTGTCTGAGGATTGAAATACTTTCCTAAATGATTCTAAACCAGATAAAATTTAATTTTGCCAATGAGCCTTCAAAAAAAGCAGCACGTTGAGCTTCTGCAGGACAGAATGAGGGGCGATGGGTTTATAAGGATTTGGCGTCAGGCTTTCTGGTCTTGTAGCTTCATGAGCAGTGGATAATGATTTTGGAGAGGAACTTTATGGGATATAGGAACTATTTTGTGCTGTATCTCTTTTTCAAGTGCCAAATGGGGTCAGTTACATGTAACAAGCAGCTCTTTAGCTTAATATCTTAGAAATTTGCATTATCAGAATGCAATTCTGTAAATACAAAATTTATACTTTTGTGATTACTTTTATTTAAGGAACAGCTTGCAGTTGTAACAATGAGCCTCACGCAGAACAAAAATATGTGCTCACGTGCTTTTTACTGTACGTTAAGCATACAGAAAAGGCAAAACACTTGAGTGTCTTTAGGTAGCTCTAAAACCTGTTCAGAACGATGGCAGTAACTCCCCCTGCTTTGCAAAGGTTGGGGAGAGCCTCCTGCTCCGGCCACCACTGTGGACAACGGGACAGCGGCGTGGGGCAAGCCCATGGACACTGGTACGAGCTGGGGAGAGCCTGTCAGCGATGCCGGAGGCACCTCTGCCTGGGGCAACGCTGCCCTGGGGCAGCAGCCTCCGAGCAAGCCTGGTGAGTGCTCTCAGTGTGCCTGGCAAGGCTGGAAGGCCTTGTTTTCCAGGGGTTCCAGCTGTTCACTGCTGCGTTCTGTCACCACCAGGGCCTAAATCTATGCAAGATGGTTGGTGTGGAGATGACATGCCATTGAGTGGCAGTCGTCAGACCAGCTGGGAGGAAGAGGAGGATGTGGAGATTGGAATGTGGAACAGCAGTTCCTCACAAGAAGCTAACCCCTCGTTGAACTGGCCACCCTACATGAAGAAAATGCCCACAAAGGTGAGGAGCAGCTCGGGGCAAGGCTTGCAGTCGTTTCTGAAAGCTGAGTCAGAAGGGATTACTGCACTTGCACATTACACTTTAATTTTCATTCTTAACACGTGTTGATGTAATTAAAGTCAGATCTGAGTATCACAGGAATTCCTTTCTGTTTTTAAGGGAATAATGAAAGGTGGAAATAAGCAAGATGAAACATGGATCAATCCATTCATTAAGCAATTCACAAATCTCAGTTTTTCAGTAAGTATTTGTCTCTGTCTGGATTTGCTGCCTTTCCACAGGGCTTGTTGCAATGTGCAGACATAGAAATGCTCAATTGCCAAGTGTTCATTTTCATCGTGGTTTTCTTTTTACTTCTGTTTGTCTCCCCTGTCAGCCATCCCTTTTCTGTGCATTCTCTTTGCAAAAGGACCTCTTTATTGAGGAGAAGTGGTTTTGTAACCATTACCCAGGTATTCATCCCATAGCCTGATGCTTTACTGCATTTACTAGGAGTTCTGGTGAGGGAACCTGTTCTTGACTGGATAGGAACTGAAGGGAGGAAATGCTTTAAAGTAGCATCTGATTGTCTTGATTTTTCTTTCTTGGAGTTTTGAATTGTAATAGTGTGCAGGAATCTCTTTGTTTTATCTTAAAAAATAAATAACTGTGATTTGTTTTATTACTTCAGAGAGAATCACCAGAAGAAACCATACAGAGCAATAAGATGGACATGTCTGGAGGTAAGAACAGTAGAACCGAGCTGGGCTTTATTGCTTTTTCTTCCATACTCTCTTTTACCTTATATCCTTCTGTAAATTACATTTTGGAAATGATATGTAGTGTATATATAGCTATATGTAGTTAAGTCTATATTTCCCTAAAGAAAAGGAATGTCCTTGTAGAGAAGAGTATTTGTGTGAGTGAGTAATGCTGCACACAGAACCACCTGGTTGCTATAGGAATATTGGCCACGTATCAAACTAAGCTTATCCATATTTATATATGTTAAACTGGCATGAGAGGATGTTTTCAGGGTGTGGTGGGGTTCTTCCTTGTAATATAAATATCTTGATTGCCCTCCGGGCACCTCCACTGAGTATAAACAGAAACATAACAAATCCCACACGGGCTCATTGGGTTCATTCTTGGAAACACGTGTTCCGTTCTAAGAACTGAATTAATACTGCACAGTTATTTTAGAAATGCTTAAACCTGAGTATAAAATTACTTGGGAGCAGTTACAGTTTATTTTATTCCAATTACTGTTATTTCTTTAGCAAATGAAAAATAATTCTTAATACATTAATTACAGTATACTGTGATGATAGAGTGTTTAACTAAAACTAATTGTAGTTTTTAGTGTAGTTACTCTCTCCTTATTCCACTTCAAAATTGGGTATTTTCACTTCGGGGCTCGTAGTCTTTTGGGTTTTAGATTTCAGTATTAATGGCAGGCCTGATATTTAAATTATTGCAAGTTTAAGCAATTATACATACTTGGTTTTAAGAGCAAGCTGACAGATATTACTGTGTGAAGCCTTGCAAAGTGTGTTGGTGGTGATTCCATGTCTCAGATGTGTGCAGGCATTGGTGCCTGGAGTTTCCTCTTCCTTTGCAGTAAAGCCCAGCGAGTGCAAAGCTGAGTGCTGTGTGTGCAGGGCTGTGCAAAGCTGGGGTGCTGTGTGTTCAGGGCTGTGCAAAGCTGGGGTGCTGTGTGTCCAGGGCTGTACAAAACTGGGGTGCTGTGTGTCCAGGGCTGTGCACAGCTCAGGTGCTGTGTGTCCAGGGCTGTACAAAACTGGGGTTCTGTGTGTCCAGGGCTGTGCAAAACTGGGGTGCTGTGTGTCCAGGGCTGTACAAAGCTGAGTGCTGTGTGTCCAGGGCTGTGCAAAACTGGGGTTCTGTGTGTCCAGGGCTGTACAAAACTGGGGTTCTGTGTGTCCAGGGCTGTAGAAAACTGGGGTTCTGTGTGTCCAGGGCTGTGCAAAGCTGGGGTGCTGTGTGTCCAGGGCTGTACAAAACTGGGGTTCTGTGTGTGCAGGGCTGTGCAAAGCTGGGGTGCTGTGTGTCCAGGGCTGTGCACAGCTCAGGTGCTGTGTGTCCAGGGCTGTAGAAAACTGGGGTGCTGTGTGTCCAGGGCTGTGCAAAGCTGGGGTGCTGTGTGTCCAGGGCTGTGCAAAGCTGGGGTGCTGTGTGTCCAGGGCTGTCCTGCCCCAGCCCAGCTCCCCAGCACAAAGCTGGTGTCGGTGTGGTGGGGCTGAGCCCCCAGGGTGTGCAGCCAGCTCTCTGTGCCCAGGGTTACTGCAGGACAAGAGGATGGAGATGGACAAGCACGGCCTGGGCGTGGGAGATTACAATCGTGTGGTTGGAAAAGGCCCCGGTTCTCGTCCCCAAATTCCCAAAGAGTCTTCCATGGATCGCGGTCCTTACTTCGATAAGGTCAGTGGGGTCTGTGTGGGGACGCTGCTGAGCCCCCTCGCTGTGTCCTGGGCAGTGGGCTGTGTGCTCCTGGCCTGCTGCAGGGGGGCTGAGGGCTGGCTGGTAATCCAGGACACAGATCTGTTCTTGTTAACTCACTGATGACTGTACTAAGCACTCTCTGTCGCCCTTGGCGGTGCCGATGACTAACCTGATCTCTTTTGTTTTCTGCCTATCTCCTGCTGGTGCTGGACTGTCCTGTGACTCTTCCCTTCTGCTCCTGCAATGGTTTCTCCCTTCTGCTTGCTTGCTGGCTGGTTGTTGCGCCTCGGTTTGTCTGTCCCATCAGGATGGCATTGTAGCAGACGAGTCCCAAAACATGCAGTTTATGTCCAATCAAAACATGAAGCTTCCCCCTTCAAATAATGCACTACCTAACCAAGCCCTGGGCTCCCTAGCAGGGCTGGGTATGCAAAGCTTGAATTCTGTTAGACAGGTAAGGCTGTGTGCATATCCTTGGTGTGTTACTTACTGCATTTAATGCCTTTTGATATAACGTTGTAGCTGCTTGTGTAATTGATACCTGTTTAACTTGTGAGGGAAATATGTGGGGTGGGAGAAGCAGCAGAAGAGGTTTTCTGTCACTGACTGCCCGTCCTTTCCCCAGAATGGCAATCCCAGTGTGTTTGGTGTTGGGAATATAGCAGCACAGCCCAGGAGCATGCAGCAGCCTCCAGCACAACCTCTTAATTCATCTCAGCCTAATCCACGTGCTCAAGTGCCTCCTCCATTACTATCCCCTCAGGTAAGTGATACAGAAAACACTCTGTGTATGAACTATCCAAATGCTGCTTCAGAAAATCGTTCCTTGTTTGTTGGTGCTGCTGATATTTATTCTGTAAATATTTGGGAGCATATTTGGCTTGATGAAGGCAGGCATGTGTTGACCAGAGGTTCCAGTATTCTCATATTCTGGCCTGAGTAGAGCTGTTACAGCTGCCCTTGGCCCTGGTGTGTGTTGCAGGTTCCAGTATCATTACTGAAGTATGCACCAAACAGCGGTGGCCTGAGCCCACTTTTTGGCCCACAACAGGTAGCCATGTTGAATCAACTGTCCCAGTTAAACCAGCTTTCTCAGATCTCCCAGTTACAGGTGAGCTGGTGCTGGCTGTGGCTGTGGCTGTGGGTGGCAGGGGCTGTGTCTGTCCTGCTCTAACCCTGGCGTGTCTCGCAGCGGCTGCTGGCTCAGCAGCAGAAGGCGCAGCCCCAGAGGAGTGTGCCTTCAGGGGGTCGGCAGCAGCAGGAGCAGCAGGTAAGGAAACTCCTCGCTCTCCCCTCTCAGGCTCTGCTGGGAGCTGCTTTACATCCTGAGCTGCATTTCCTGCTGTGACTGAGGTGTGCAGGGGTGGATGGAGCTTTAGAGGAGGGACTGGGTGCTGGGCTTTGGCTGTGCAGCATGCACAGGGCACAGAGGTGCATTTCTCTTTCTCAGAACATGGAAAAGCTTTTGCTCGTTGGTGTTGTAACTGCTCTGTTTTTTTTAAAGGGTCGATCTCTTAGTATGCAGCAACAGATGATGCAACAGTCCCGTCAGCTTGATCCAAACCTGTTAATGAAGCAGCAAACTCCACCCTCTCAACAGCAGTCACTCCATCAGCCCTCCATGAAATCCTTCCTCGAGAATGTCATGCCCCACACTACTCCTGAGCTGCAGAAAGGGCCCTCACCAATCAATGCATTCAGCAGCTTCCCTATAGGTGGGTGCCCTGCAGTCAGCCCGTGTCTGTGTGACCCACAGCCCCTCTTTTCCCCGTGCCTCCTCCTGGGAAATGACTGTAACCCTGTCAGTGCTTTCCTCTTTAGTGGCAGTAGTAGTTCTGCGTGGGGTTACCCTTGCTCACCAATAACTTTTCCCCAAGTGCACTCATTCCCAGTGCGTGTCCCTGCCTCAGTACAGAATACTTTACAGTCCTGAGAAATGACAGGCTCCTTTTGGTGCTCCTTTTGTGTCCTGGATCCCCAGGGTGATACAAAGTCCTGATTCCTGGAGCTAAGGGACTTTAAGCAGAATCCATGCACAGAATCCATTGATGTAGACACATTTATTGGGAATTCAGAAATGCTTTCAATGGCTCTAAGATTGCAAAGGTAGAACAGTCACTTTGCCTGTTAGTGGTTTTGTCCAGGAAAGAAAGCTTTTGGCTTTGCATTTTTAAAGAATTGTTGTCTCATTAGGCAAAATGTCTGAACATTTATAAATACAAACATCTCCTGTTTCTTTCTCCCTACATTTTCAGGCTTCTGTCCAATTTCTACTTCAGAAATTCCAGGCTTGTATATTTTCTTCTTACTTTAGGTCCCTTTTTAATGCTATCTTACTCCAGCTGTTTACCATTTACCTCTGTTCCTTACCCCTGTTTCTTTCCTCCCCTTCATTTTTGCTTTTCTCTCTTTTATTCCAATTGGGCCATTTCTGTTGGGCTGATTGCATTCTCATTGGCCTCTGCAGGGAGGTTTGTTGCTGGACATGCAGCTGGGTCCCCGTGCTTGCAGGCAGAGTGGCTCTGGCCAGGACAGTGCCACACACTGGGGTGGCTTGGGGCCAGCCTCAGGTCCAGGCTGCTGCTTCAGAGCTGCTGGTGATGCTTGGCATCAGTGTCCAGTTCTGCTTTCATTCAAAGGGCAAGGCATACAAAGGAAGTTCTGTAGCTGTTGACGCGCTGTGTTAGCCCTAAGGAAAGGCGTATTTCACTTTCTCACCAAACTGTGCACCGGGGGATTGCATCCTGCCCAGGTCAGGCTCCTTTGTGTTCATTCCTGGAGCTGGAATTGCTGTGCTCTGCCCCACAGCTGCTCAGGAGCCTGCAGGGTGCGTCAGGTTGCTTTGAGATCCCTCAGGAGTCTGGAATGGTTTGAGGTCCCCCTGCTCAGCACACAGAGCCACCCTCAGTGCTCACATAAAGGCTGAAGGGCAGGAGAAGCATTTGCTGCAATTTCTTCCCCCCTAGTGAAGAACTGAGTGCAGAGAAAGGCTGGTGTCACCTGCCAGTGCAGCGTGGTGGTGTGGCTGTGTGAGAGGGAGCTCACCCTGCCCAGCTTCTCCTGGAACATCCTTGGGTTTGTTTTTTCTCTGTGTTCCCATTCCAGTGTCAGGAGACCCAGCAAGGAGGTTCTGTTTCCATTTCAGGGAAGGGATTTGTCAGGATTCTCTAGATACTCACCCAGAGCATCCTTTTCTCTCCCTGACCACTTCTGCACTCACATCCCAGTTCATTATAGAATTAAGTATTTCTATTAATAAAAACAACCTTTAAGTGAGTATAGCTGATATAACTAATAACTAGTACTGAGTATACTATAACTAATAGTATAACTATATAACTAATATAAACTCTTCCACAGTAGGATATGAAGAATTACTTCTGGGAAGTGTTCAAATGATGGATTGTATCCAGGGACTGGTGTCCATCACTCAGCCCACACAATCCCACAGAGAGCTGTGACAGAGCTGTGCCTGCTGGGGCTGGCACTGGCCTGGTCACAGATGTGCCCCTCTGCCAGCCTGGGGCCTTTCTACCCCTTCTCTCAGAGCTCTGGTCTCTGCAGCTCCTCCAGAGCTAGAAGGAAGGTTGCTGTGCTGCAGAGTTACTGCTCTGACAGCAGCAAAATGCCAGAGGGAGGTGTCAGAAACAGGATCAGCTGGACATTCCCTTTTTTCCTGATTGACCTATTGATAGTTGTTATATTTTATAAAACTCCATCCTGTTCCAAGCACTTTTCCTGAGGCATTTCAAGAGGAGGCTTTTCTGGCACCAACTCTTGCTCATGCCTTTAAGAAAAACAAACAAACCCCCTCAAAAAGTAAAGCAGTTTCTTTATGGCTGCGAATGTGCACTTAGGAGCAAGAGGAAGCCCTTGTTCCCAGTGCTGAAGGAAGGTGTTTCTAGGAGACATTTGAGAAGTTCCCTGTGTGTCTGTGTTCCCAAGTTAAACTCTTGTAGTGTTTGTTTTCAGAGAAGAAGTAAACAGATCTGGAGGGCTGGAAAGGCACCAGGTAGAGCTGTGAGTTCAGGATTCTGACAGACTTGGAAAGGAGCAGGCATGGCAAGGTCAAACCTGTGGGCACATTGTCCAAGCCCAGAAGAGCCTGGTTCTTCCAGGTATTGGAGTAGATTTGGGTTGGCATTTTCTTGATTCTCTGGCAGAGAAACATCTGAGGTACAGACCACAGCTACAGCAGGGCAAGAGCAGTTCTGTTTGCCCCCTCTTTTAGGTATTTTCATTTTAGTTTCTCTTAACTTCCTAATGTCTTCTTCCACTGACATTTTTGCATGAGGACATGAGCTGAGAACTTGGGAGTGCTTTGCATTGCTCAGCTTAGCTTCTGTGTGCAGAGAGTTCCCTGGTTTCAGTGCTAGAACGTTCCTCAGAGGCAGACTTGGAGCATGCCATAACCATGGTAACGTGCTCTTCAGCGCTTTCTGGGGCACCAGGAGCACAGGGAGGGCTTTGCTCTGTGTCTCACGAGCTGTGTGTGCTTTCAGGAATGAACTCAAACTTGAATGTAAACCTGGATATGAGCAGTATTAAAGAGCCACAGTCTCGGCTGAGGAAATGGACTACAGTCGACAGCATTTCTATGAACACACCCCTAGATCAGAACTCCAGCAAACATGGTATGTGCAGCACTCCTTGGGCAGCACAGTGCTCAGGGAGTGAGCCCAGGGTGGCCTCAGGGCTCTGGGGTCACTGCAGCCTTGCAGGGGTGGTTGGGCTGGGCTGTCACTCCTGTGTTACGTACAGCAGTTTCTGTAGGGCTGTCTGTGCCAGCTTGCTGCTTGTCTGCCACAGCAGCCACAGCTTGCTGACTGTGCTCACAGAATGATCTTGTGATGAGATTAGTAGAAACATTCTACAGAACTCATTTTTTAACCAGACTTTTCTGTAACTGTGACTATTGCTACTAGCTTTACCTTAATCTCCAGTGGAATGCTTCATATATTTTTGAGCCAAAAGCTTGGTTTTCAGGTTTTCTCTCCCACCATCCTTCTGTCCTAAGGTGATTTTGGGGGATTTACCACATTCTGGGCATGGCTGACATTTTTACTGGCGGGTTTTGGTTATGAATGTCTGTGTTTGCATTCTAAAATTGGGAAGAGCTTAGAAGGGCTAGACTTGGTACCATTGCTGTCCTTAGTTTTAGAGGAGCTGAACTTGGTTGCTTCGTGTTTCATTCCAGTAATCAAGATTCATATGACATTTCAGCTGTTTCGGTTGCTTGAAATCATCCAGTTAAAATTCGAGTCTATAGCCCAAGAATCTGTGTCTAAAGATAGTTGTAAATGTCCCCGGTCTCCTGTTACTGTTCAGTCTCAGATTGTCGGGGTATTTTTAGGTGCATCAGCTGCTTTGCTGCTCTGAGCTGCCTCTGGTCGTGGCCATTCCCTGCAGCTGCCCTGCTGAACCCTTCCCAGTGTTGCCTCAGGCAGTGGTGGTGTTGCTTTACCTGCAGGTGATGTTTTCTGACCAGAGCAGGAATTTCTGTATCTCATGCAATCCCTGGTTCCCTCAGAACTGGCTTTGCTGTCTGGTAACTTTTAAACCATTCCTTTCTCTGTCTCCAGGGATTTTAAATTAATTTTTTTTGCTTCCCAAGAACAGGAATAGAATCCACAGAGCTTTGCTAAAGATCCTTCACAGGTTGTAGCTGTTTCTTTCACGAGCTCTCCCACCACAGAACCCTGTTAGTCAAATGGGGTCCCACAGAATGATCTTACCTCTGGAATTAATGCTTTACTTGAGTTGAACACGTTTCTTTGAATATCTGTACTGTTTTAGTGAAGGGGTTTCATGGGGGATTATTCTTATAGTTTTGTCCTGAGTTACTCAGGAGAGAGTATATTACTCTTACAGTTTTCTCTGCATTACTCAGACATATTTCATTTTGAGTTATTCCTGTATGATCTCCAGTATAACCTGGCATCACAGGAGGACAGTGTGCTGCTCTATATTTCATGAATGGTATACAAGGCCACGATTTTATATGTATTTATATAGGGATATAAAAACCAGCCACGAAAAATATTTGACTGCTTTTTTTTTTTGCTTTTTTTTTTCCCATCAGGTGCTATTTCAAGTGGTTTTAGGCTGGAAGATTCTCCGTTTGTTCCTTACGACTTCCTGAACAGCAGTAACTCCCCAGCCAGTCCTCCCGGCTCCATTGGGGACGGCTGGCCCCGTGCCAAATCGCCTAATGGCTCTAGCAGTGTTAATTGGCCCCCAGGTACAGCCCTGCCCTCCCTCCGTGCCCGGGCACCTCCTCCTGGGGCAGCAGCCGGTGCAGGAGGGCACCAGGGGTGTTCCTAGCAGATGGAAATGGAGAATGACAGCTTTACTGTGCAGAGAGAAGTGTGTCTGCCAGAGAAATCAGAAATTAAATTAGTGCAGTGATGGCTAAATCAAGGAAATTAAATGCTTAAAGGGTTTTGGATTTTTCAGTCATTAGGAGATGTATTGTTTAGACAGCTGTTTCCTTTTTAAAAATACGGTGAAAATAAGCTTCTTTCCTGCATCTGTATTCCTAGAGTTTCGCCCTGGTGAGCCATGGAAAGGTTATCCAAACATCGACCCCGAAACTGACCCTTACGTCACTCCTGGCAGTGTCATAAACAATCTCTCAATTAATACTGTGCGGGAAGTTGACCACCTCAGGGACAGGAACAGTGGTATGCTCAGCCTGCTGGGGAGTGTGTGCAACCTTCCCTCTGCTGTTGTGATGTTTGCTGCTTGCTGCCCTCCTGGTTTGTCCCTTGTGTTTCCTCCTTGCTCCTCTCGTGGTTGTTCCCTGTGTTTGCCCCTTGCTCCTCTCCTGGTTTGTCCCTTGTGTTTGCTCCTGGCTCCTTTCCTGGTTGTTCCCTGTGTTTGCCCCTTGCTGCCCTTGTGCTGTGCGTTTGGGGTGCGTTTCCTCCTTGCTCCTCTCCTGGTTTATCCCTTGTGTTTCCTCCTCTCCTGGTTTATCCCTTGTGTTTCCTCCTTGCTCCTCTCCTGGTTTATCCCTTGTGTTTCCTCCTTGCTCCCCTCCTGGTTTGTCCCTTGTGTTTCCTCCTTGCTCCTCTCCTGGTTTATCCCTTGTGTTTCCTCCTTCCTCCCCTCCTGGTTTGTCCCTTGTGTTTCCTCCTCTCCAGGTTTGTCCCTTGTGTTTCCTCCTTGCTCCTCTCATGGTTGTTCCCTGTGTTTGCCCCTTGCTGCCCTCGTGTCTCTCCCTTGTGCTGTGGGTTTGGGGTGTGTTTGGGGTGTGCTGTGGGTTTGGGGTGTGTTTGGGGTGTGCTGTGGGTTTGGGGTGTGTTTGCTGCTCGCTCCCCTCCTGGTCTGTCCCTGTGCTGTGCCTGCCAGGGCTGCAGCCCATCCGTGGCCCACCCGGTGCTGGTGCAGTGCAGGGGCTGTCCCAGGGGTGTGGGCTGTGCTGTTGCTGTCAGCTGTGCACGCCCAGGGCTTTGGGAGCAGCAGAGCCGTGCAGCCCGGCCATGCAGGAATGCAGGGCTGTGCTCTCCTGCTGCCACCACGTGCCGTGGGCTGAGTGTGCACGAGCACTGTTCATCCTGCTGCATCTGTGACCTGCTGCGCTGTGTCTGACTCTTCTCTTTGCTGCAGGGTCATCCTCATCTTTGAACACCACGCTGCCTTCAACTAGTGCCTGGTCATCCATTCGTGCCTCCAACTACAATGTTTCCCTCAGCAGTACAGCACAAAGCACTTCAGGTGATGTCTGCTTGTCCTCTTGTGGTTCCTTCCCCTTTACGTGCTCCGGGGGGATCCTAGATGTCAATAAAAGTGGTGCTGAGGTCTCATCAGCGTGGTAACTTCACTGATTTCAAAGCAGCAGTTTTGATTTTACCGTAATTTAGCGGCTTTTCTTTGCAGCAAGGTGATGGCTGCAGCAAGAGTGATTGTGGCTGTTCTTTTGTGTCTTTTAGTAGCCAGAAACAGTGATTCCAAATCAAC